>NC_085005.1:3420834-3423334 GCF_963854185.1 Sardina pilchardus | reverse complement strand
TGGGGGCAGCCTCGCCTCCCTCCCCCACAGCTCGTCCACTCCAGCGGAGACGCGTCACTGTGGTGGTTACGGCAAACCCGCTCTCTGCTCCACCACATCTTTAGTAACGTACCTCTCTCAACAGGAAGCAGATACTCATAGAAATGTTGACCCACGCTGACAAATGAATACAAAAGTGATCACGCGTGTGTGGGTTTGGGTTATACCAGATGGAATAGTCTGAAAGACTGACACTTCAAATACTTTACATATCACTGGGCTGATGTAGCATAGCTCGTACACTCGTACGTTTATGCCCAGCTCTCCTCTGCTACAATAGGCAGTGATTTGCTACTGACACTGTTCCAGGCAGAAGAACACACTAGCACTGCCATGGGACTCCCACTGGAGGGAACACTGTCCACAAACTCTAACTCTTCTCACTCCGTTTCTGTCTGTAAAAACTCTTTTTTTCTCTCTCTTTTATTCTATCTCTTCTCCAGCATTTTTCCTGTCCTGTCTGTAGCAGACATTCTTTTTTAAAATATCAGACAACACAGCCTTCAACCCGAATTCCTGTGGCATCTACTGTGTCTAATAAAAGTCATTTTAACAAGGCCATATGGGAGGGGAGAGGTAGGTTGGGTGGAGTGTGTGTGTGTGTGTGTGTGTGTGTGTGTGTGTGTGTGTGTGTGTGTGTGTGTGTGGAAGGGAGGAGGGCACGCTATATACATCTCCGCCTAGTCTCACCGCCTGTTGCCGCCTGCGTTTGGATCTCCAAAAAGATGATGTGACCCTGACACTTCCCAAAGCAGTAATCCATGGGGTCACCCTGGTCCCCCACCCTCACACTTTACCCCACACACCAACACACAGACAGACACACAGACAGACAGACAGACAGGCGGGCAGACAGGCAAAGAGAGAGACAGAGAGCTGGAGAGACAGGCAGACAGGCGGGCAGGAATGGGCTGCTTGTGGCGGCGGGTCTCCCCCCTGCTGCTCAACAGACGTGTCACTCCTCACTTAGAGTGGTGCCATGTCAGCCTTCCCGCCAGGCTGGGGAGCGCAAGAGACATGGAGAAGAGGAGGAGGAGGAGGAGGAGGGAGGATAGGGGGAGAGAGAGAGAGAGGAAAAGAGCAAAAGAAAAACACTTACTCTTCGGCTTGGATGGAGTCCACGGGGGCCACGTAATTACTGGGAATGTAGCCGGTTCCGCCCGTAGTGAGAGAGCGCGCGTCCCACCAGTCCCCTTCCCTGAGGGACACACAGATGGAGGGAGAGAGAGAGGGATGGAGAGAGAGAGAGGGAGAGGGAGAGAGAGAGAGAAGGGATCCGTCAGGATGGACAGACACAACTGTGAGAGGTAGATGTTACGCAATAATGCCAAGGAGGAGAACACTGCATAATAACCCACAGCATTAGCATTGAATACAACAATGGGATGAATAATACAATCACATCTAATGACTTTATCCTGTCCTGCTGGAGCAGGATCACAGTGTGTGTGTGTGTGTGTGTGTGTGTGTGTGTGTGTGTGTGTGTGTGAGTGCGCGTGTGTGCATGTGTGTGTGTGTGTGTGTATGTGATCAAACATGGCCTGTTCAGCCATATATCAAGCCTGTTAATTTACAGAGCAAAGCACATGGACCACTCCCCCTCTCTCAATTATTCATGAGGCGTGTGAATATTAAAAGTGGTACACGCCAAGTTCACAGGGAATCAATGGGAGGATCTGCATTATGTTTGACAGCTGGCTAAAAAAGAGTGAGAAGGAGAGCGAGAGCGACAGTGGGGGAGAAAGAGAGAGAGAGAGGGAGAGAAAAAGAAAGAGCAAGAGAGGAAGAATGAGCGAGAGCGAGAGTTTGAGTGAGGCAGCGAGGGAGAGAGAGACCTCCAAACAACCTCTCGCCCCCGGGCCAACACAGGCCATTACAGTCACAGGACCACTTCTTCTCCTCTCTCTCTTCTCTCTCTCTCTCTCTCTCTCTCTCTCTCTCTCTCTCTCCCTCTCTCTCTTTCCTCACCTCAGGCTCAACTCCCTGTCTCCATCAACCCCTCACATGATCACATGATGACTTGTGTTCAGGGTCCTCTCCTCTTCCCCACCCCACCGCTCCCCTCTCACTCCTCCACACACACACACACACACACACACACACAAACAAGGGCTCACATTCTTAACACAGCCTGATACAAATACACATTACAGACTCAGAGAGGAGCAGCAGTCACACAGATACTCACATACACACATAACCCATACAGCACACACACACACCCACACCCACACCCACACCCACCCACACACACACACACACACACACACACACACACACACACACACACCCACACACCCACACACAATCATCCAGTATATATGTACCGTATGTTAGAATAACTGTGAGTGTGTGACAGCACAAGCTGGTGCTCTATCTACCCACCCCATGCCTCTGACGCACAGAGACGAGTGAGGGAGAGAGAGTGGATGAGAGGAGGGAACAGATGAGGAGAGAAGAG
>NC_085005.1:3408334-3410834 GCF_963854185.1 Sardina pilchardus | reverse complement strand
GGGAAGAGATGATGGAGAGAGAGAAAATGAAAGAAAGAGAGAGAGAGAGAGAGAGAGAGAGGCAGAGATAAAGAGGTGATAGAAGAGAAAAGGATAATAAAATAAGCAGCACAAATCAGGACAACTAATCGCAACAGCGACGTTCTCAAGAACTGCTGGACGTGGAAGAAGTGTGACTAATAGTGATAGCCACCGAGAGAGAAACAGAACGCGTGAGACGTGACAGAGAGAAAGAGAGAGATAGAGGGATAGTGCGAAAGAGAGCAAACACATCCTCCCACACAGCCAGTGAGCATCACTTCCCAGAACACTTGTGTATGCAGAGCAATGTTCAGTCCTCAGGATATCTCTCTCTCTCGCTCTCTCTCTCACTCAGTCTTTCTCTTTCTCACTCTCTCTCTCTCTCTCTCTTTCTCTCTCACACACACACACACACACACACACACATTTATGGCCAAAGCAGGAGGTGTAGGCTCATCACTGCAGTCTTTGTGCTGGCCACACATATCAGGGCTTTCATCTCTTTTTTGCCTTCATTCTTCCCTGTCTCTCTCTCTTTCTCTCTCTCCATCCCCCTCTCTCTCCATCCTCGTCATCTCCTCACAGCATGATTATTCACTCTCTTTTTTCCCCTTCAGGGAGCCTGGGAGCACCTGCAGCCATTGGCTGGCCCTGTAGTTTCCCCAGCCCCCCTTTATTTACCAGAGAGAAACAACAACAACACACACACACACACGCACGCACGCACACACACACCCACACACCCAGCATGGGGCGCTCCTCACAAATAACATGGCCGACACAAAACACCCGGTCTCCCAACTAAGCTGCTGCTCAGAGCTGTCCAAGGCACGCTACAGGGGTGTGGCTGAACATTTCCACACAGATGCACAGGGTCAAAAAGACACACACAGATACACACACACACACACACACACACATGCTAAGTTATTCATGAGGCAGAGGTGCAAGTGTGGAGGTATGGCATCAGCAGAAGAGCCAGTGAAGAAAGTGTATATATATATTTAATGGGGGGCTGAGAGGCTGGGATCATTAGTGGGGAGCTTTGAGGGGCTCTGCCCATCCCCTGAGCATGTGTGTGTTTGTGTGTGTGTGTGTGTGTGTGTGTGTGTGTGTGGTGTGTGTGTGTGTGTGTGGGGGGGGGCTGTGTGTGTGTGTGTGTGTGTGTGTGTGTGTGTGTGTGTGTGTGTGTGTGTGTGTGTGTGTTTCTTTGGGGGGGGGGGGGGGGGGCTGTGTGTGTATGTGTGTAGGAGGGAGGGCAGGGTCCCCTGGGAGCTTGTCTGGGCCCACCAGATCTCGGGGTACACCAGCAGCCTGTGCCAAGTGGGGGAAGGGAGTGGGATGAGACTGGGGATGGTTATTGTACGTGCATGTGTGCGTGTGTGCGTGCTAGGTGTGTGTGTGCATGGGGGGACAGATATATTAGTGTGTGTGTGTGTGTGTGTGTGTGTGTGTGTGTGTGTGTGTGTGTATGTATGTACGTGCATGCGGTGTGTGTATGGTTTTGACCATCTCCCCCAGACAGACACAGCTGTGCCTGGCCCACACGCATGACTAAGGGGGGCGCTGCCACGTGTGATCCCCTTCGGCTTTGTGTGTGTGTGTGTGTGTGCGGTGTGTATGTGTGTGATGTGTGTGTGTGCGGTGTGTGTATGTGTGTGATGTGTGTGTGGTGCGTATGTGTGTGATGTGTGTGTGGTGTGTATGTGTGTGATGTGTGCACATCTCCATTCGTTCATAATGGTCAGCCTTTCATCCAGCGCCAGACACAGCCCACCATCTCCACACACCACTACACACCTACCACTGCCTGAGCCCAGCTCTCTCTCACACACACACACACACACACACACACACACACAGAGACAGACAGACAGACAGACAGACAGACAGACAGACACAGACAGACAGACAGACAGACAGATGGGTGTTTGTGGATCAAGAAGACTGAGGAGGAGGAGGTGGAGGAGGAGGAGGAGGAGGAGGAGGAGGAGGGTGGAACAGTGTCAGGAGTGAGAGGTGGGGAAGACAACAAAGTGGCCCACTGGAGGTCCACTACACTACAACACAACACACTATCAGAGGATGTGTGTGTGTGTGTGTGTGTGTGTGTGTGTGTGTGGGAGAGTGTGTGTGTCTGAACATGGCAGAGAACAAAAGAGAGAAGGACTGATGCTACATGACAGAGCGGCTGGAATAGTATAAAGAGGAGATGGACAGATTAAGAGACAGAACAGAGGAGTAGAGAGGAACAGAGCTAGAGAGAAGGAGGTGGAGGAGGAGGAGGAGGAGGAGTGGTGTGGAGCACTTGACAAAAGGAGGTGGATAATGATCAGTCCTGCGTGTCACATGCTGAGAGGGAGCGAGGGGGGAGAAATAGAGAGAAAAGAAAAAGAAAGAAAGAAAGAAAGAAAAACAGAGGGAGGGTGTGGTGGGGGCACTCAGTGTCCTTCTGAGCTTGAAGAGAGAGAGACAGGAG
>NC_085005.1:3300834-3403334 GCF_963854185.1 Sardina pilchardus | reverse complement strand
AAATGGCACAGCGATCCACCTCATTCAAATCACACATTTAGTGGATCATTCTAATCCCCTGTAAAGCCTTTGTGTGGAGAGGCAAGCTGTGGGGAACAGCGGTAAATGAAGTGCAAGAAAATGAGACGGACATAAAAATGAACTGCCGTGTTCCAACAGGCGTAAAGACCCAATTCCGGCCCAAAAAACGGAAGAGTCAGCGATTAAACACACAAGAAAGTGCGAGTCCTTACCAGTGCCCGTATTTCTGTCAGTGAAAGCCTCCAGTTACATAAAGTTAAAGTCTGCGTGCCACGTGTCCTGTCTCCGCCAACAGTGGCCGTCCTCGCACTCAAACATGGAGCCCTAGCTGAATTTCTCTCTGCGTTTGGCGTGCCACATTGACGGTAAGTGTGCAATACAACAGGGGCGTTCTACAGACCAAAGAGCAGAGGAAACCCAGTTGTGTTGTGTGGGGCCGTGCAGAATGCACAGGCCGTAAGTGTTGCACTCTGCCCACCATCGGCACCTCGGTGGGAGCAGTAGCTGCGACAACAGAGCCTCTTCAAGCAGGATGCGGTTAACCTTGACGCCGAAAAAACATTCCACTCTCTGCAGTCCTGTGTACAACACGCAGAGGAAGAATGTCATGTGAGCTATAGGGCTGCATAGCACAGCACAGGGAGGCCTAGACACTGGTTGGACATTAAGATGAGGGAAAAGACAATACACAGAACTCATCCATGATGACACACATACACACACACACACATATGGCATGACTCAGAGATGGGCTCATTTAAGAGGAAAGGGTGTCACTAGTTGGTGCCTAAAAAATGTCCTGTCACAGTAAGGCCCATAAAGGACACACACACACACACACACACGCACACACACACACAGACACATTGTCTCGCACCACAGGCTCCTGAGGCTGGCACAGCAGTGGCCCTAACAGGCAACCCTGACTCATGCTCATCCATCACACACACACACACACACACACACACACACACACACACACACACATGCACACACGCGCACACACACACACACACTGTGCTACATCCACTGGGCTGCGTTGCTAGGCGACTGGATTCCACCACACATCGTGTGTTACGCTACACACAGTCCTATGAGATGTGAGACTTTTCCTCCCAGCTCATTACACCAGCGATAACACAGCACCTCACAACAACACACATACTCACTCACTCATACGCACACACACACAAACAAAATCACATACACTCGCACATACTCACATACACACTCACATACACACACACAGACACACACAGACACACACACACACACACACACACACACACAGGCTCACTGGCATCTATCCAGCTGTGAATCTCTGGAGCAGGCTCTACTCATCACAGAGCACGTAATCACCCCCCTACACGGAGCGCACACAGGAAGTGGAAAACAATAAGCGACCATGTCCTGATCGGCTTTGTGTCGCCGCGGTAGAAAAGCAGCACCCTGTACCTATCTAAAGAGTAGACAGGAGAATCCCATTCTGTTGGAGGGATAATCTGTAAGCCCCCCCGCCTCCTCTCCACTCAGTGACTGACAGGTGAGGTAGGATGTCATTTGTAGCAAGTCCTCTCTGATCTCTAACAGAGTTAATACTTACAGTTTTGCCAATTGCTTACACACTAAAAAGTTAGCTTAGACCAAAGCTTCAAAACCACACTGTAACCAAAGCTTACAAACACATTTTCTGGTTTGTGCTTTGCAATGCTGCAACACACTTATTTGCAAAATGCAACACATTGTTTCTCATCAGACATTTGAATCTCTTGCAATTATTGGAGAAACACTTCTATTCAAAAGGCAAAAAGCGAGAAACACCTGTGATTGGAAATACACACACAGTCATATCTGAAAACACGCAGAAAATTGAGCACCGATCAGTCTTACCCTTAGCACTACATATAGACCTCAGGTAAGGCATTGTGTACCTGTACAACTGTGTACCTGTACAATGTCACAGTTTTCTTTTTGCCCCCTTATAATCCTTGAGCCAGGTGGGTTGATCAGTACCATCTGAGGAGAAGTCTCATTGCAATTGTTGGCAGGGTATATCACCAGGGCTGGAAATAAGTAATAGCATTGTATTGGTAGCTTTTGTGTTTTATCACCCTGTTTATGTCTATTATGTGCATATGCAGGGATAACAGATACTAATAGACTTCTTGACCTCACACATTCATTATCAGGAAGTGACTTGATTTCCTTTAAGCCAAACTGTCACACTTATTCACCAGTGTGGCTAACTCTTTCCCCACATGTGCAAACACTCATTGCTTTACTGAACACTGACCAATCATTGCCAGAGTATAAATAGATATAAATAGATACATGCCCAACTGTCCACCCCCACCAACATATACACATACACACAAATTATTTTCTTTGAATAAATCAGCTTTTTCAAAAATATGTTTGGTTTCTGTCCAGCGATGTGGTGATTGTTGTATTTTGTTTTGGATTTTTTGCAATCGATTTGGAAAAATAAATGTTTTTGGCCTCAATATTGCTGTGTATATTTCAACTTCAACTTGGCTGATTACTTTGACTCTCACGAGAGCTTATGAAAGACAAAAGAGCTTTAGGTTTAGAGCAACAATGTGCTAGATGATACATCCAAAAATGTATTAGCCTATGACAAATGTGTTTACAATGTGAATCAAATGCTCGCTTTTGAGATGTGTTTATATTTTGAATGCAGTGCTTCATTTTGCTAGATGTATGAGGGAATTTTATGTTGCGTGAGCAATAGCTGGATTTGAGTGTAGAGTTTCAAAAACAGAGATAGAACTTGTTGATAGAAAATGTCTGTAAGTAGTTGTAAAAAACAATCCCAGAAAATATCCTCATATTTCATGGCAATTATTTGTTGATCCTTTCAAAGAGTATCTCATTTTTTCAAGTTTGAGAAAATAAAAGGCATCTTTGATCCAGTGTGTAAATGTTGGCCATTTGCTGTCTTCTCATTTGATCAGCCATCCAGCGATGAGCATAAGACACAGACTAGAGCCTTAGTTAGATGGCTTGACTCAGTTATAGTGAAACAACAAAAATGTGCGGTTATCTCCAAATGTTGTGTTATTTGGCATCTGTGTTGAGTTTTGCCACAATGAGCCAATTTCTGCAAATAGCATGTAAGCTATTGGCAAGAAAAGGTAACAAGAAGATTTTCAGAAAATGTCTGTTAGGTGAAATACAGATACACTCTTCCTCAGGGTGACTCTGTAGTATTATTCTTTGCTAATTCTCAAAATGAATGTTAACTACAATGTTACATTTCTACAAACGCTACATAGATAAAACGTTATCACTACAGCCAATAGACAACTCCATTCCTAGACTCGGTGGACTTTGCTGAGGGGTGATGAGAGGGTAAGTTGTGGGGTCAGCTCTGGCTATTCTGAGCTCTGCTGATTGGCCAGACCACAATGGTAGCAGCGATAATGATGTCAGGGGGAAAAAAGTCTTCTCGTGAACTCAAAGAACTTTCCAGATCTTCCCAGATGCCGAGGTGGCCGCGAGCATGCCTCTCACTGCATACTTCCCCCTCAGATGGCATGCCAGAACATCTGCATGGCAGCCCACAGCCCACAATCAACCAGGCAGACCAGCTCTTTAATCCGCCTCTCATTGGCTAACCGAGAGGAAGAGATTCCTGGCCATAAGCATCAAAAAACACACCATTACTTTGAGAGTGCCCTGATGTTTTTAAAGCAATGAACTCATACAGTGAAATGGACGACGGCTGAATAATGACATGATTCTGACGTGATGGGGTCTGCAGAGCTGTTCTCAGGTCAGGGGGTGCAGGCTGACACCCATCGTAATGAAGTCATGGGGAAAATCTCCAGTGACAGCTGCTGATCCAGACTCTGCTGCCCAGGGATCGGTCACACTTTCACAGCCGTGACCAGCCCGGCCTCATCCCAAAAAACGGATCAGCTCCACACACAGCCCTCAGCCCCCCCCCCCCCCCCTCTTGGAGGCTGCCGCTCGCTGTTGCTCCTGGCCGGAGTGCAGAGCGCTGCCAGTGGATGTCTTTAGACGGTGGCTCCATCTGAGCTGGAGCACACTCAGCGTCTGTGGGCAGCGAGGCTCGTTTTCAGCCGCCTCAAAACCGCGGCGGGCCGTTAAAGACACGGCAGGCCGCTCCGACCGGGCCTGATCTGCCCTCAAGATGGGCCTCTGACACGCTGCCATGGAGCTGCACGGCTCAGGACTGCGCTCATGGACACAAATAGGCGCAAATCAATATGGATGAGGTCACCTGGGGACATTATCTTTAATAATAATGTCTATCATTTATCCCGTCAGTTGGCCATGATATACGGAAAATGTTGTTGCTGGTCTCGGCAGACGGTCGGCTGGGGATACGCGGCGGAAGCGCACAAATTTGATCAATCGTTAGTCAATGGTAAAGCCATTTGGGCGGGTCGATTCTGGGCGTTCCAGGCTTTCATCAAGCAGAGACGTAATGGACTTCGCCTCCCTTACATGGCTCGGTGTTTTATTCTTTATGCGAGTTCTCCAACACACTCCCCTCGCCTCTCTGCAAAAAAAATGACTCAGGCAACGCGCGGGACGGCCACAGCGCGCCCCAAGGACCAGTCAATTCCTCCCGTTATTCGGCTGACGAACGATCGCTCCCCAGCTCCCTTTGTAATTAGGCGCCGGCGACGTCAGCCACCTCTGCGCTCGATGGCGGACCACGAGTGATGTCTGCAGCCCATTAGCAGCAGCACGGGGAGGGGGGGCTCCAGTCAGAGGACACAAACAGCACATCAAAGAGCCCCCACACCTCCCAGAGCCTGCGCTACGCCGGTGCTATGCTTCCATTTGTAGTGTAGTGTACGCCTGCTGCTCCCATCCACTCTCAAGACCCCCCCCCCCCCCCCGCCATCAACGACGCCGTGTCCTCATTTAGCAGATTGGCTCTCCCCACCAGAGGACTGGAGCAGCAGGCCGTGATGGTACTGTATGGCCACTGAGGGAAGCGGAGAGAGAGAGAGAGAGAGAGAGAGAGAGAGAGAGAGAGAGAGAGAGAGAGAGAGCGACGGCAGTGGGGAGCTATAAGCGCACGGACATGTGTGGGGAGGGACTGCAGTCTGTGAATGGAATCATTCCACACAATGACCTAAATGAGCTCAGTTGAAGAAAGGCCCAGAGAAGACTGGGCTTGTTTTTTTTTCTCTCTCATTCCACAGACACAGACACAGGCGTGTGGATTCAGCAACTGTGCATGTTTCCATGTTCTCCTCTCCAGGATTATTCAGATGCCTGGATGCCACCCTGAAGATGTTTATTTCTGGGGAGGCAGGCATTCAGAGCCCGCAGGAGCAGTTGTAAAACACTACACCCTATCTTTTACTGGGATACAGGGGCCGCTCTTAACACCACTCCTTAAAAAAAAATGTACAAGAATAATCTGGTTACGTCTTCTTGGCACACTCTGGGGAGGAGAAAGGCAGAAAGAAAAACGGGCTCAGTAAATCTAAATCGGATCAAGCGTGGCCCAATATCTGTTTTGAGCTGCGCTGGAGGAACGCACCCACGAAATAAAAAAGATCTGAATGTGATTCAAGCGCCTGCTTTTCTGCCCATCCCCTAATCCTCCAGAAGCCATATTAAGTGAAAATGAAGTCACGTCTTGTGTGGGGGTGTTGTCTTCTCTCTCTCTCTCTCTCCCTCTCTGTCACTCTTCCTCTCTCTCTCTCCCTCTCTCCCTCTCTCTCTCTCTCTCTCTCTCTGTCTGTCTCTCTCTCTCTCTCTCTCTGTCTCTCTCTCTCTCCCTCTCTATCTCTCCCTCTCTGTCTCTCTCTCTCTCTGTCTGTCTCAGTGGGCTGCTGTGCTGTGCTGTGCTGTGCTGTGCCCAGTGGAGGAGCTCCACATTAGGCTCATTTACAGCCCCGCGGCGTCCCCTGCTCAGGGGCGTCAGGGCCACGGCCCCCCCGTCTCAAAGACGCCATTGTCCCCGCCGGCCCATGCCCCCACAATGCGCCGATCCATGTGTGAAGTCATCGGCCGTGCCCCCGCGGCGACTCGCGCGCTTTTTTTTATATTTTCTTAAACACGCCTGACAATGTACCTGTCATGGCCGACTGAACGGCTGCGCGGTAAGTCTCGGACCAACAATGGCTCCGGCCAGCTGCCGTGGGCCGGCCCCGTGGTACGCGGGAGAGAGGAGGCCTTTTCAAGCGCGGCCATAAAACTAGCGGAGGCTGTCACCGAGGCATGTCCAGCGCATTCAGCCCTGAGTGGGCAGAGCGGCCATATGGTCACATGCGGCCAGATTACACCTCCTGGGAGAGCAGCGACGCCTCTCAACACACTCATGCAAATCTAGGCCAGGCTAATGCGCAGCTTTACAACTGTGGGAGAAAAACCTCTATCTATACATACACATATAGATATGAACATAGATAGACATATAGGCTATATATATATACATTAAGTCCTCCTATACATGCATTACGGGAGGTTTTTTATCATTAAAAATACCAGTGTGACAGGGACAATCAAGATGAGACATCAGCACACACATCCTGCTCAGTCACAAACACCTTCCCACAGTCTTGAGGACTTCCTCCCTAACCAGCATGACATGCATATAGAGGTGCAGTGCCTCACTGTAGTCTATCTCACAGAACAACCAAGGCCTCAGAGCACTATACTCACACTCACTCACACACACAGACATACACACTCACACACACACACACACTCACACACACTCACACACACTCACGCAAACTTGCTGGAATGGGGAGATCCAGACTAGTTCCTGACGTGAAACAGGGCAACAAAAGCCGCCCTTAATAAAGCCGGGAGAGATCAGTAAACAAGCGCAGCACTGGCCCCAATACAGAGGTAAACAGGCGCCAGTGAAACATAAACTCATGTGGGGAGGGGAGCTCGAGAAATGAGGGCAAACGCAGTCCTGTGTGTGTCTGTATACGTGTGTGTGTGTGTGTGCGTGCGTGCATGAGTGTGCGTGCATATGTATGTGTATGTGTGTGCGTGCATGCCTGCGTGTGTGTGTGCATGTATGTGTGTGTGTGTGTGTGTGCACTGTATAAGTCTTTGTTCAACAATATATTCGTCTATGTGTGTGAGGAAATTGAGGACTACATCGTATCCCCTGGTGTCTCCTTGTGAACAGCAGGGAAGAGGCGTCCAGAGGACATCTCCACAGACTCTATTACATGACTGTGGGTCAGTCCTCGCTCCGCACCCTGGACGCTCCGCACCCTGGACGCTCCTCCTGGGCCCAGGGACACTCAGAGGGAGTCCTGAAAGAGCATCAGCAGTGCTGTTTATACCAGCTCCTTATTTAGGGTGACTAGAGAGTAGACTCACCGCTCACTGGAGACACAGAGGGAGAGAGAGAGAGAGAGAGAGAGAGAGAGAGAGAACTCACTTTATCTGTGTACTCCGACTGCTTGTGTATAACTATGTAATTGCTTATGTCCTGATACATTTATGTAACAATAACTTTGGCAATGCAAATGTCCAACTATTTGTCATGCCAACAAAGCACCTTTTGAATTTGAATTTGAGAGAGAGGGGGGAGAGAGAAAGAGAGAGGGATAGAGAGAGAGCGAGAGAGAGAGAGAGAGAGCAGGAGAGAAAGAGAGAGAGCAGCTTCTCAGCAGGGGGCCTGGTGCTAAGGCCTCAGCAGATCTGAGAGAGAGAGACAGAGCTAGCAAAAGAGAGCTAGCAAGCGAGTGAATGAGAAAGAACAAGAGCGAGAGAGAGAGAGAGATTGCTGAGAGAGAGAGAGAGCTCATCCCCCCCCTTTGATGTTCTCCATCTCTGACATCTCTCAGCAGAGCTGCAGCAGCAGCCGCGGCCGCGCTGCAAAACTATATGCAGGCGCTAGATGTGACGAGGCCAACGTGATCCCACCAGCAGTGTGTGTGTGTGTGTTCATGTGTGTGCGCGCGTATGTGTATGTGTATGTGTATGTGTATGTGTATGTGTATGTGTATGTGTATGTGTATGTGTATGTGTATGTGTATGTGTATGTGTATGTGTATGTGTATGTGTATGTGTATGTGTGTGCATGTGTGTGAATGTGTGCGTATGTGTATGTGTGTGTGCGTATATGTGTGTATGTGCGTGTGTATACTGTACCGTAATTTCCCGACTGTTAGCCGCGTCATATACACTGATTTTGTAAGATTTCTTCAACTCTTTATACACGGGGACAGTTAATGTGGTATTAATATGGTTTTGTTTCTTTTAACTTGCATAAAACACTGCTCTGCGGCTTATACACAATGCGGCTTATACACAGGAAATGACTGTGTGTGTGTGCGTATGCAGATTGGGTGTGGGCTGGGGGAGTTGCTCGGAGGCGATCTGTGTTCAGCACGTCACATGACCCGGCCTTGCGCCTGCGGCCCCGGCTGGAGCTGGAGTACGGCGCACCTCAGGGGCACGTGCGGACACTACGCCGCTCTGGCCAGCCAGCTGCTCGCGGTTTACAGAGGCTAAAAACAGGCAATGGACTCAAGGGGGGGGGGGGGGGGGGGGGGTGAGTCTCACGGGCTCACCGTCAGAGGGGATGAGTCACGGGCTAAATCAAACCACAGCGAACGCACCCAGACCCAGACCTGTGGGGACCCACACACCTCGCACAGGCTCACTGAGGGAGTCAGCGCTGGAGACTGGAAAAAGCGTGGAGGCTGCTGCGCGTCCAAGAGAGCGGCTTGCTGCCGAACATGACTTCATGCCACGGAGCTATAGACGCTGGGGCCAGCGGTGGAAGGTTTTAACATTTACCAAATGGAACCAATCAGCGGAATCTGTGACTCATTTGCGACCTGAAACCCAACATTCCTGCCACCCACAACAGAAAGCACAAAAGGGCACACACACACTTACACAAACACACACACACACACACACACACACACACACACACACACACACACACACACTTCCTCTTCAAAGGCAGTCGAGAACACAAGAAGCGCGGCTGCCGAGGTAATCACCTCCTAGCGAGCGGAGGGCCTGCTGGTGTCGCAGGAGGCCCATGTTTCATCCTCCATAGGAAGTCCCCAGCAGAGCCACATGCCTGAGGGACAACACAACACAACACAACTCAACAGCACCAGTGGGGCAGCTGCTTTAATCATGGCGGACGCCTCAGCACTCAGCTCTCTGTACATGAGGAATGGACGCACGCTGTTCCAGTACAGCCGTCTGACCCCCCTGGACACGACTCCTCTGCCCACCGCCATGTGTAGGGTGGACCCGGGTCCGCGGGAAGCACAATGCAGACCACGGCACGGGCTAATTCGATTTTCCTGAGATGGCCAGCGGAGTAGAGATGAGCTCGCTGCCAAGCACAAGAAAGCCATGAAGTCATGGACCCGGCGCTCTACAGGGAACAATGCTGCGCACAGCGCTGGTGTTAAACCTGCAGGCCTGGCCCCTGGCCCGCCTCTGATGAGTATACAAGAGGAGGGAAAGAATGGGAATTCACAAAACTCTATTGGGAACGAGCCACCTGGCCCTTTAATGAAGCTCTAATCTGTCACACTTAAACACTGGGATGGAGGCGGCCACCCTCGAGACGACGCGCCGGCCGGCCGGCCCTGTTGGACCCAACCAGCGGTGCGGTCATCGCATGAGCCGTAGCTCCAGGGGCCCCGCTGTTTACTTATCGCCGTAGTAACGTTGCAGCGAAAACATTCGGAGTATCAACACAAGTCAGCGCAGCTCGCACACATCTCAGCTAGTAGCTGTGGCGCTCATGACAGCAGTGCTATTGCAGCTAATCAAATCAATGGAGCGCAATAACAAAACAGACCTGCTGCTAATCAACATCTGTAAACACTCTCCAGGGCAGAGACACACACACACACACACACAGACACAGACACACACACAGACACAGACACACACACACACACACACACACACACACACAGATAGAGAGAGAGTGGGATGCATGTCATTTTGCTCTGAAGCTTATCTTGTGAGGAAGATGTGCCATATCAGTGTTTTAACACCCTTTCTAACGGGCCTCACACTTAAGGCGTGCTGCTAACTGCAGCTCTTCCCCAGCTGTGTGGCGTGCTGCGCCTCCGCGCTTGGTGAGCGGTGATTAAACTGACAGTGCTTACCTCGAGTCTCAGTGTCACCACGATCTTTATTTGCTCCGCATCGCTTTGTGCGCCGCCAAAACAGAGGGCCCTGCGGGGCGAAGAGAGAGAAACACTCAATTATTCATCAGCACGCGCGCGCACGCACGCTCTCCATAAAACATGACCGTCAAATGGGGCTCGTTGAGAGGTGCCGCCGTCCTCCTCCAAAAATGGGTCTGGCGGCTCGCTCGGCGCTCCCTTACCTTCCGCACGGCTGCCCCTCTGACACCAGGCCTTCACCGTCCGCCCTCCTCCCAAACAACTCACGACGGAGCAAAAAACACTTTCAGTGCAAAGTCAAATCTGTGAAGCACTAACTGTATTTGTCTGGTTATATCTTTAGCTCAATCCAAGCAAACGGTGGGATTGCCAGAGGTGACCACTCCATTAGACCATTAGTGGCTCGTGTGAAATTGGATGGAAATAGCTAGAGTGTTTATTTTGCATGCATTAGTTATAGTGAGGAGACTATGAAGAAATGAAAAGGTATTTTATTTGGCTACTGAATAATATAACAGTGCTTACTTATGCTTTCCCCATTAAATAACTCCCAAAGGAGTAGCATCAATCAGGACCCAATTCTGTAACGGCGGCTTTGAGCTGTTTCATTCATCAGCTAGAGGGGCACTCTGGGACCACAGACCTCTGCCAAGGCCAAATGGCATAATATTACAGCATTAGTGAAAGTGAAACTAAACTGGCAGAGCCACACAGTGAGTCGGAATCACCTGACCCAATCTTCACCTTTCTGACCTTCTGTTCCCATGAGAATCAAGATAGTGTTTTGTGTGTCATCTGTCACAGTCACACAGACCAACAATGATCTACGCACGCTCTCTGAACTGTGTTCTCACAAGCTGCACAAGAACACAACATGCTCAGCGGAGGCCAAACTCCTGTGGTGAAAGCCCGCCGCAAGCTACTGCAGAAGGCAGGAAGAAGCCCCTGTACAGCAGTCAGCCTCAGTAATGAGAACAACAGTGAGAGTGTCAGATGCTGCGCTGCAGCCTCACCTATATCAATATGCATCATCTCGTTATGAGAGATACTGCTACACGTCTAGAGTACTACATCTTCATGTCACAAGTTCTGCTCACTTTTGCATGCCTGATGGTTTACCTAATGCTTACTGATGACATTTAATGAGGTAAGAATGAACATCTGCACACACACACACACACACACACACACACACACACACACACACTGACATACACAGACACACACACACACAGACACACAGACACACAGACACACACACACACACAAACCCACACACTCATGCACACACACACTGAGCTCAGAGTGCTGACTTGATGAGGTTTTGGCCAGCACGCTGAGAAGACAACACATCTCCATAGCGGAGCCATAGTGGAGCCTTTGTGTGGCTGTGAACAGAGCTCTGTTTGGTCTCCAGTCACATTGAGTTACATGGGAAATGTACTAAATGCCTTTTATTTACCACAGCAAAGCTCGTAAGGGTAACATCTTTTAACGAACCAAAACTAATGCATTTGGCTTGAAAGAAGGGAACCTTGCTAATCACATCCATGTGTGCCAATCAGGACTAGTTAACTAGTAAACCAAGCACTGGCACAGCATGCTACATGTGGACACCAGGGCTACACTCACATCTTTGCTAATGACCAACACAAGCACTGTGGATCTATTGGCACAGAGTCTGAAGATTCATCTTTTTCCACACAGACCCACAGACTTTGGCTGACCACACATTTTTGTTTCTAATTAACGCTAAATAAACGATCCACGACAGATCAGAGTGGTGATAGCACAGCAGGCTTGGGCGGCCTGGTGGCCTTCATTGGCGCTGCCCGGTGTGCGGAGGCCTGCTGACCACCTCTAGCTGGCCAGGGCAGGAGGCAGGAGGCAGGAGGCTGACCAGGGCCCTGCTGCTGCTGTGGGAGGTTCTGGCTCGGAGGAGCGGAGAAATGCAGCGGTGTGTGATTGCGCCGGACATTCCTGCCCCTCCTGCAGACGTTCCTTGACCCATTGTTCTGCGCTGTTTAAGCAACGGTGACATCATCAACTGGACAGGATCCACTCCTGGCCTCACCACCCCCCCTCCATTCTGGTGTTGTGCTGCTGCCGCTGTCATGTCAGGCCCACGGAGACTAGCGCTACAAAGGCGCCATTGAGCAGCTCTGCCTGGTAAACACGCAGACTTCTGCCTGCATGCTAATTCGCTAGGCTAGCCGCAGCGCATGAGGCGGAGAGGGAAGAACCCAGAAAGCCCAGAAAGCCCATTATCGTCCACATTCCGTGGCTGGAGGAAAAGGAACCAGCCGTCGTCCAGAAAAGGGGGGGGCCGGCCAAAGCGGTCCAGATTGCCATGGTACCACCCAGACCGAGCGTGGCTGCAGAAGGTAGCGGCTCGGGGCCAGACTGCAGCGTTTTTGAAAGCAGTCGAGCGCTTTTAATTGATGGGTTTTCGGAGGGGAGTTTTTTTTTTTTATTTTGGGAGCGGAGGACCAGGCTTGAGGGGAAGGCGCAGAAATACCCCGGCCTTCCTGCGCTGCCGCGCGCCGGAGCTGCAAACGTGCAATTTGCTGTGCCCTCCGACTGAGCAGCGTGGCAATTTAGCCCTGCCACATGTTCCAGTCCGCGCCACGCCACGGCCTGTCGTCCCCGGGACCGCGCCACGGCCAGCCCAGACGGCCCAGCAGGCAGCGCTCCCAAAGAGAAGGAGAGAGAGAGGGAGGGAGAGAGAGAGAGAGAGAGAGAGAGAGAGAGAGAGAGAGAGAGAGAGAGAGAGGGAGAGAGAGAGAAAGAGAGAGAGAGAGAGAGAGAGGGAGAGAGAAAGAGAGAGAGGGAGAGAGAAAGAGGGAGAGAGAGAGAGAGAGAAAGAGGCAGAGAGGGCGAAAAAGAGAGAGACAGAGAGAGAGAGAGAGAGAGAGAGAGAGAGAGAGAGAGGGAGGGAGGGAGAGAGAGGGAGGCCTGGGGGGAACTGCTGGGTGTCTTTTCATCCTGGGCCCCTCCAATAAAACATAATGGCGTGTGGGGGGATGGGGGGAGGGGGAGGGCCATGACTGAGGAAGGAGAGCGCTGGGGGGTGTGACTGTAGGGGGAGAGCGAGTCTTTCAGGGACTGTCACTCACGTGACCCCGTCCTGCACAACAAGCACAGTCTTCTCTCGCACTATTTACTAGGCCGGATGAGCCTCTCTCTCTCTCTCTCTCTCTCTCTCTCTCTCTCTCTCTCTCTCTCTCCTGCTCACTCCATCTCTAGCTCTGTTTCTCTTTTCTCTCGTGCCTGCTGCTGCGTGACACAGAGGCTCAGTGAGGGACTGCTGGGACAACAAGGGGGCTAGGGGCAGTGTGTGTGTGTGTGTGTGTGTGTGTGTGTGTGTGTGTGTGTGTGTAAGAGAGAGAAAGAGAGAAAATGTGTATGTGTAAGAGAGAAAGAGAGAGAAAGTGTGTGTAAGAGAGAGAGAGAAAGAGAGAAAGAGTGTGTGCATGAGAAAGAGAGGGAGAGAGACAGTGTGATGTGCATGTGTGTGTGTGTGTGTGTGTGTGTGTATGTGTGTGTGTAGGAAAGAGAGAGTGTGCGTGTGTGTATGAGAGTGAGCGTGTGTTGTATAGGGGACAACAACAGCCTCTCTTTCACCCTCAAATTAACTTCACATTTATAGCCCGCACAGAGAGGCTCTCTCAGTGGCCCAACAATGACGCCGCTTCTACACAGCAGCTGAGGGTCTCCAGTAAAGAAATGAGGCTAATCTTAATCTGGCAGCCAACGCCACTGTATGGAATATCCATCCACAATGGCCGCCTATCACATGAGGCCTCGCTGGCCTGCTGGGCCTTTAAATAGCCGGGGGAGGAGGACCGTGCGGAGAAGCGACGGCTCCCTCTGTATCTCCGCTGGCAGGACACCCCGCACGTGACTGACCGCTCAGAGCGGGTTACGGACGGATACTGTTGCTCTCCGAACAACACACCCAGATGTTGCTGCCCTGGGCAAGCCAGCGGTATCCGGGAAGGGGAACGTTAGAGAAGGTACAGCCGCGCACAGGGAATCAATCGGACCATCCTGAGGAAAACTATATGTGAGCACACACTCACACAGACCAAGGTGAGCGGGTGTAGCGGTCAATCAATAGGCCATGTCCTGCTCCTGTCCATCACTCTTTGACATGTCGGTGGACAGGGGCGCTTGGGGACTGGAGGGCAGTGGACCAAGAGGTCAGTAAGGCTGGAAGAGAGGAGAGGAGAGGAGAGGAGAAAAGAGAGATGAGAGGAGAGGAGGGGAGGGGAGGGGAGAGAAGAGAGGAGGAGAAGAGAGGAGAGGAGGGGAAGGGAAGGGAGGGGAGGGGAGAGGAGGGGAGAGGAGAGGAGAGGAGAGGAGAGGAGAGGAGAGGAGAAAAGAGGAGAGAAGAGGAGGGGAGAGGAGAGCCATTAGGCCAGTGAGGCGCAGCAGCAGTCCAGAGCCTGTGGCTCCAGCTTCAGTGTGTCTCATCAGGGGCCGCAGACGCAGCCAAGCACAGAGCTGGCACTACACAGGCCGCACTCTAGCCATCCATTAGTGCACACAGGCACGCTTAGCAGTCACCAGAGCAGCTCACGCCTGTCCACAGGCCTCTTGATACAGTAGGCTTGGGTGAGTGGGATCAGCCACAAATCTAGCTCAAATGTCCCCTACTACTATTATCATTCATAATCTGCACAGTCTGGAGTTGCATATCAGACTCCATTCAAACACAGACAGCCTCTCCAGAGTGTCTATCCACACTATGCGTTGGCCCACCCTCTAGCATGGCAAGACCATGTGTCCCCGACTCACTTATTGATTAAGATTTCAGTCTGGATATGAGCTATACTGAGACTTTGCCAGTCTTAGATTTACACTCCAACCAGCACGCAATGCACAGCAGCTCGAGTATGACAACACATTGGCCCATTTAACAGAGGCCTTCGCTGCTCTGGCAAGAGTGCTCTTCATTAAGATCCATTTTAGAACTGTCTGCTGGGTCCTGCACTGCGAGACACGGTCATCTTAGTGTCAGAGTGACCCCATCATGGCCAAGCTCATTTATACAGAAATAATTAACACTCAATAGCCACCCCCACTGGACCAATTGAAACCCACTGGAACAGTGCCAGACCACAAAGAATGCAGTGAATGCGGGTTCACCGGAGCCTGGCAACCGCCTATTCACATGCGCACCCACGGCTGAGATAGCACTGAGAGATGCCAGTGTGGGACACACCAGGCACGTCTTCCTCTATCGGGCCAAACCCAGCCAGGTGAGCTGCTGCTTTGCCACGTCTGACACAATGACAGGCTTGATGGTGCCTCCAGAGCTGTCCTGGGCCTGGGAGCTCAACAGCGTTGACTGACGCTTGAGGCAGTGGCAGAGTGAAAGGCAGGATTAATGAAGTCATGGAGTAGAGGTTGGGTGCCAAACCAGATAAACTAGTAGTTCACCAGACTAAACAGGATCATCAGTGGTCACTATCAAAGATTAGACTACCAAATCACCTCAAAATAACACAACAATGGTCAGCAGGCAAAATCAAAATCAAGCTCTGCTTATTATCTAGGCACTGACAGCTTGATCAAGAACAGGGAGACCAACCAACATGATTGTAGCACTGTTGAAAGGTGTCTGTTCTGAAATGTTGTGCTGTTGTAGGCGACTATGGCATCAAGTTTATGTTGAAAGAGGAATCTGCCCCTAATGTTACAAATGTGGGCCGGCTCAATGCCTCATCGCAGTCCATAACATTCCATACGTCAGTGCCAATAGGAATGCTGGCCCTGAATGAAATGTATGCTGATTATACCTTATGGAGAATGTGGGCCACTGCACGTCCCAGATGAGCCGCGCCCGCGCTGGTGCAACACCGGGGCAGAGTGCTGACGAGCGCGCGGGAAGTGTGTCAGGCTGTCAGGGCCCAACAACAGGGCCACTGCCACAGATTCAAAACTGATTAAAAATGCAAGCTGACATTGAATGTTGACCATAACAGGAAATGCTCTGTTTTCAGCTGTGGCGCTGGAGGACAGAGCCATATTGTCTCAGCTGACAACGGCCACAGTGACGCAGAGCTACATGCATGATATTAAAAACAACAATGCATGCCGTTAAATATGCATGGAGAGGTTCCTTCACCGCACATAGGAGACAAGAAGGCTTTTTGTTTAGGCCACAACATAAAAATTGTAAACACTCAACACTGTTGCATTCATGGCGGAGACCACATCATTAATAAATGACAAAACATGCTTTTGAGTCGACTTGGCTGTGTAGCGATCACCACCCACGTCACTAATTCATTCTCCACAGCAATGGTGCAGCGAGAGGAGCTTTCCAAAGGGTTTGCTGTAATGTTTGAATCAAAGCAAGACATCATTTGTCAGGCATAAGGATGGCTCTTTGTTGGAAGGCCACACACATGACTTATGACTGATAGATCAGCATTCACAACCTAGATCCCCTGCCATGATAAGATGTTATTAAGCGTCATTCTCTCACTGAACTGATCATGGTGCATATACATGTATGGACCTAAAAGACACTTAACAGTCCATTAAATCTATTCAATGAATATGTGTGACGCACATACTGTAGCTCCATCTAGGCCTGGTGGTTATCAAAGGTCTTTGTGGGCACTGCCAATACGGTGGTAATTACAACATATTTCCAGCTCCCCGCACTTTCCACAGTAAATATGTCAGGGCCCTGTCGTCCACTGAGGTAGTCCAGACAGAGCATCTGATGGGGAGCTCAGGCAGCAGTGCAAAGGCACAAACCTGCTGCAGGGCCTTGGTACTGCTGCTCCATTTTTAAAGTGGCCAAAATACATCTATGCTGTGGTTAGTTGAATCCACTTATTTATAGATTTTAAATATAGAATGCCCAATTATACTTCAGAGTCTAGCACTACTGAGAGAGAGTAAGAGAAAGAGAGAGACTGTGTGTCTCTGTGTGTGAGTGTGTGTGTGTGTGTGTGTATGTGTGTGTGTGTGTGTGTGTGTGTGTGTGTGTGTGTGTGTGTGTGTGTGTGTGTGTGTGTGTGTGTGTGTGTGTGTGTGTGTGTGTGTGTGTGTGTGTAAGAGAGAGATGTTAAACTATGTAAAACTATGCTTTGTTAAACATCATGCCTTGGCTACTGTAACACCAGCATGCTGTCTAAAAACACTGTGGCAGCATTATGCTACAGTAGCTTTGTTTGGTTCAGTGTAAACAGGCAAAGCCATCATAACGATGGGCTTTCTTCATGGAGATAGAGCAGGGGAGAGAAAGAGAGAGAGAGAGAGAGAGAGAGAGAGGGAGAGAGAGAGAGAGAGAGAGAGAGAGAGAGAGAGAGAGAGAGAGAGAGAGCACTGACTCTAAGAGGCAAATTACTACACTTAAATGGTCTGGAAATAGAGATATGAATAGAGAAAGAAAATTGGAAACTGGGGAAAACAACACATGATATTGTATGCCCTTATGAAGTACACACACACACACACACACACACACACACACACACACACACCACTTTTACAGATGGCTAGATGGCCATAAGTGGTGGTCTGATAACGTTGACAGAATCAGCGAGATGAGATGTGGGCCGTGCTCAGGGGACTTGATGGAAACAAACTGTTCCAGCTAATTGAATTCCTTTTGAAGGCTTACTCCCAAGGCAGCCATTTCCAATGGCTTCAGTTAGCTATGTTTTGACAAGCCTTCATGCAGGCCTATCTGTTTCACACTTCATTTCAGTCCATGATAGGTGTGATATGACATTGACCCTGTGGCATTCACATGTGCTTGTGCTAATGAAATCCCAATCAAATCAAAAAAGATGAGTAAAAATTAATTCCCTATATGGAGGTCCCACCGGATGTTTTCTAATTCAACTTCAAAGGGGTTTTCTGGGTGTACACAACAATAAAGCCTTGCTTAGACTGCAGACTTTTGAAGGTTTTTATCGGCAACATCGAAACGTTACATATCTTTACAAATAGAAGGATACTTCCGCATCTATCCACACCGAAAGTACCTGTAGCTTGTATATTTCTGTTGTTTTAGGAGGCATGGTTAAAGTCATTGTTTCTACTGCTGCTGTCCTTGGGTATGGCCATTGATATTGTCCTTGTATTCACTGGTGGCCTGTAAGATCATATACCTGGCCAAAGTACCTCCCCTCAGCTCCCTGGGCCCCATACTGGTCTACCTCTGAGGGGAGGACAGGGGCCCACGGTTGGCTGGCAGGTTTCTCACTCTGATAAAGACCAGTGCCCCTGCTGCAGCTGGGACGTCCACTACCTGAGCCCCGACATGAGCTCCTGCCCTGAGACTGGACCCGACTAAAAGGGACTGGCCGTCACCTCCGGAAAGCTGCGGCCGAGAGCTGGACAGCGACGCTGACTCTGGCTTGTGTTGTTGTCGGCGAGGGTTCCTTTGATCCGCTCCCCAGCGCGAGCGCTCGGAGACTGTCAGCGAGATGACAGCACAAACTCCAGGCTGCTGTCCTCTTAGCGCCGATGACAACCGGTGTCACAACACTGGCCTCGTGCGGCCTAGTGTGCCAACCTGTCCCTCAGTGACCCACATGCCACGCACGCCGGGCCAGTTGATTTTTCATATCCACATACCACATCATGAGGGCGCTTAACTGCTACCCGGGGAGTGGGGCGGTCACATGCGGCCGGCTGTGTGGGATTTGGGATGGACGCCGGACAGTTGGACAGGATTTGGCCTGGCAGGAGGGAGATGGCAAGAGCTCCCTGTTACATCATTGTGGGCCTACAGTTAAACTGGCACCAGTCAGCAGGCCCAGTAATCAGCCATGGCCTCATCCAAATACACTCTGCACACATCATGACAGCAACAGTGATTTCACCACTAAGCTCCGACTATGCCGTAATGGCATCCAGAATTGTAAACAAACAGGGGAACAAGCATCACAAGGAAACAGAGGGGCCCTTCAAATGACACCATCTTGTAACTCACAACTTTTACTTTCCACTAATCTAATGTGTATTTAGTCTCAGACAGTTGGCAAGTGGAAGAATAATGAACTGCTTTAGTGGTACAGCAGCCATGCTGCTAGACTGAAGAACAGTGGACCCAATCTGATAAGAAAACACAGATGTGATAACCTCAACTGAAGAACTGTGTTCCCTGAACACTATTTAGGCCTTTCATTCATTATATATTAGTACTCTGAAGAGAAGAGTGGTAATGAGACATTACGGAAACCACAACTTGCATAAAGACCTCTTCTCATTCTTAATTACATAGGAAAAACTTTTGTTGGCAAGTGTAGAACCTGCAGTCCTCGCTTGAAGCAATTGCTCTGGCTATACAGATACTAAAAGAGACTTTGAACAAAAGTAGTGTTGTTATGAAGGGTTCCTAGCTTGTATATTTCTGTCGTTCTAGGAGGCATGGTTAAAGTCATTGTTTCTACTGCTGCTGTCCTTGGGTATGGCCATTGATATTGTCCTTGTATTCACTGGTGGCCTGTAAGATAATATACCTGGCCAAACAGGGCTGTCTGCAGTTTCCAAGGTTACCTTTGTGGTGAGGCCTCTGAAAATCATCCAGACCTTACAAATTCATGTACAGTACTGCTTCCTTATCGACATCACACCAGACTACTGTTCTTTAGCACCTCAGACATGTATGTATCTGACTCCAATTGCTATTGCCTAACGAGTAAGTTAAGGGATGATTTTACACTAGTCTACAACACTGACCCAGCACAGAAGCCTACAATAATTGCATTGAGCACTGTAAGAGATACAGAGCACTTGAAGATGCTTGACTCTCAGTTGGGTTATAACTGTTAAACGACACAGCTTGTGTACACAGAAGGCAATCAGTGTTCATCAAAGGCTCACTGCACAACACATGGACACAATTCTCTCCATTTAATAAGAGTTGTAGCCCATGTCTACCCAGGCCCTTATGGACTAATCCCTGATGCAACAAGCCGTCTCAAAAGGAAATCAAATAAGAGACAAGATACGATCATCATTTTCTTTCCTGTCAGGAAGACAAACACCGAATGACTCTGAACAAACTTAGCCAGTCTTCATTGTCTATTCACAAAAAAAAATCAAGTCCAATCCAAAATACATTTTGGACAACATAAAGCTGGCTATCATAAACATAGCATCCTCTCAGGAAGATAATATTGATGTCAATATTGGTAGGGAAGGGGACTTTCACTGACATGGCAAAGGTCCTGCATAGTGATGCTTTGTTTCCTGCTTTGTTTACCAGCTTGTCTTTATTGGGTAACTGCAGCTTCTGCCTACAGGTACGGATGCATTACCAATAAACACCCAAAGATGCATGGCATATTCTGTATGTGCATCAGTAATGAACATTTCATTGACAAGAAATATTCCGATCAAGGAAATTCTTTCTTAAGATAACTTAAGGCAAAGGAAGTTGCTCTGTGGCCTCCCAGTGGAATACAGCACAAAGTTTTGTGAGAGCAGCTGACCCCAAGTTATTAATTACAAAAAAAAAAAAAAAAAAAAAAGAATCAAGACGTTCAGTCCAATATCCCTAGGAATGATCTTCCCACGGTTGACACAACTTGATATCCTGCAAAGTAGGCTAGACATAGGCTACAGTAAGATGCTTCTAAACAGATGCCTGACCTCTGACCAAACACAAACGATGACTGGCAGGCTATCAATTAATGAAAAGTCATAAATATTCAATTGCACAAGCATGCAGTCCAATGTATCAATATATCCAGACCATGTTCTCTGATTCATTCATAGTAACTGTCCTAGGCCTATCGCCTGGATGAGGCGTGACGTCATTACACTGGCCAATACATTACAGTAGTCTATATGTTTGTTAAATTCTCAAATGTTAACATTAAAACAACAACCATAACAACAACTCATAGTCGTCAAGGGCCAAAAGCCTTCTCTACCAAAGCCCAGCATCTCTGTGCATCACACGGTGCCAAGTTCCATGTTACATCAATGGCTCGTTCTAGACCGGCACACATGAAGAGACTGACAATAACAAGGTGCTGAATTCGATGATTTTGGGGTTGGAGAAAGTATAATACTAGCAGAAACACTATATAATTATATGGCCAAAATACTTCATTTTTTCTTTGATATGTTATCACTGAGATGTTTTTACGACAAAGGGAGGGTGTCGTTAGTCAAACGCGATTTACAGAGCCCGAATGCGACACATCCCTGATGGTTGAGACAGCTGGTAGGCTTTTTCCTCTTTTTCTGCAGACACAGCACAAAAGCACATCGTTTGAAAAGAACATGTGCTATACTCTGCTGCACTGCATCTAAGATACATAGGCTACGACCATGATCACTGACTTAGACAAATGAGGGTAGCCTTATGAAATGACAACAAATTCAGTGATAGCAAGTTAAGTCAAACATTTAATTATTTCAAACAGCCTAGTTTCAGAACCGTTCTAGGCCAGAACAGACTACACAAATGCTGGCAAATGAAACGAGGAACCAATCAAATTCATTGATTTAGCGAGCGAACCACGGGTTTGTCCATTCCCAATGCAAGTATACAGTATAAACTACCTGGCTGTAAAAGACAAACAAATGGCCTTACCTGGTAAAACGTCTAGTGGCGTAAGCGAATGTAGTCCATTAGCCTATGTAGGCTTACGGGCCGCTTTGCGACGTTTGATTTGTATTCGAATATAGGCTATTCTACCGAATCGTGATTTTGCGCTCTAACCACTCGCCGCAGCCACAGAGAGACATATGATGGCGAAAATGCTGCTGAACCACAATGAAACTAACGGGACTAGCACTGTGATCGACATTCTGATGGACCAATCGGGTAGCCAGACACCATCATAGGGAGGAGAAACAGGGGTTTGTAAACAGGTTAGGTGGAGTGCAGCCAGACGACATCACCTTCGTATTACGCTAGCTGTTCTTACCAAAAGGACGAAGAAAATCTAAGTAGCCTAGGTCTATTTGTGTTTGTCTAGGTCGTACCACTTACCCAATTTCAACGGCAAGCTTAGGCCTACTTTATTTATTCTGAATTGTGAAACCCAAAATTAGCTTATTTGATAGCCCTGCCTCTGATTATGCACTGGAGACAGTCTCAATAATGAACTGATTGGCATAATGTAACTTGCAAGCTGAAATGACTGAATGTCAGTGAATTATGATCAATTTAAAGGGAAATGTAGAAAAATATTTTGTTTAGTCGTCAGCCATAAAATAGGCTGGTGGTTATAGCCTAATATTGGTTATAGCCTACCTTAATTTAACCAAACTAATTACCCTGCAGGATAGCCAGAAGTAGACGATTTAATACAAAATAATAACGCGCTAGGTTAAATCAAATTTCTCCAAAATAAAGTCTTAGCAAGTTCATCGCATGATTTCGGCTACAACTTTGGTTTGGAGCGCCTCCCAGCGTTAATGATCAGGTATGGCAACATCCCATCCTAGTAGCCCAACCCCAGTCTATAACGTGACTGGATGAATGCACTCATATCCCTCAATTTCTCTTAAATCTGAAATTTACGGTCATGTTTACGAATGGTGCTTGATGGAAAATATGTAATGGATGAATGGAGTTTGTGAGGATGGACTGTCTGTCTGACTGCTTGTTAGGATGCAGGACTGTAGAACACAGTTGTAGCTGCAGTTATAATAATGTTAGGATGCTTAGGCCTAATAATAAAAAGTAGGGCAATTCTTTTAAATCACAAAGGAACCCTTAGTCCTTTAGTTTCTTGCAAATGTTGGATTATGTGGTTCAGTGGTTTTCACTGAACAAGAAATGTAGTCTGAAATATGTAATGTTAAAGTGCTAGTAACTAGTTGTCAGTTCCATTGAATATAAACTCAATAAATGTAATGTTTGTCTCAGATATCTAATGGAGAGGGATGAAGTAGCCTAGTCAAATCCCACCACTTATTGTCATCATAGGCTAAATAAAAATATTCCTTTATTAGATGTGTCTGTTGTGATCCCTGTCACCAGTAAGGTCCAGTATACATAACATGCACAATGCGAAAAGATGAATACTCTGAACATACCCATGGATGAGGCACTGGGGGCCACTGAGCACAGATGTAAATAGGGCCACCCTACCCTGCCTGAAATGATTAGCCTACTTCTGCCGAGTTTTGTGGGGAATATTGAACAGATTGAGACAGATATGACACGATTATTAACCATCAACAGATTCAAGGCATCTTGCTGTGAAAAAAGACGGCAATTACAAAACATGATTATCGTACGGTAACCTGTGTTATTTGACTGAGGGGCCCCTCAGATATCAGGGGCGGATAACATAGCTGTCTTTTTGCAAGCAAAGGAGCAGCTATAAACCTGTCTGTTTACTTGGTAGCTAAAGAAAGGACGCTAAAAATGTAGAGTCACCTCATTTGGTTGCAGAAGTTGTGCTGTAGAGGAGGGGCTGAAAAACTCTGCCAAGAATTGGTCATTGCAGCCTGGTGAGCTGTAGCTATGGGTCACAAAGCATAAGATAAAGCATAAAGCAGGAAAAGTAAAATCAACCTAGCACTGAAATAATTGTATAGGAAGTGTTGCCATACTTTCCATTTCATTTGTTTGTGTTATTCTATGGTGTGTCTTGTTGGAAGCCACCTGTAGATAGCCACACTTTACTGCTGAACTAATGTTATTTCTAACACGCTCACAATTCTACCTCAGGACATTAACCATTTGTTGTCTCTCCCTCTCTCTAACACACACACACCTGTTGTTGTCGTCTCTTGTGCTTTCTCCCCACCCTTGTTGTAGTTCTCTCCAGTAGTGTCATCTTTAGTCTTCTGAAGGAGATTTCTCTTCTCGTGCTTTTTCACAAATTCACTGTCTGTTACTGTTAGATACAGTACCACCAGTTCAGGTCATATGTAACATACTGGTCATTCCTATGTACTTAAAATGTGCTTTTGTGCTCTGGGTTGGGGAAGCCTTCTACAAACATCCTGTAAAAACATGTATAACTTTACATTGGCTCACACAATATGCACGGTAGGAGAACAAATCAAAATAATCAATAATATTAAGATGTTGCATTTGAATGCAACACCAATTAAGTGAAGTTGTTCACTTATTATATTGCTGTAATGAGGCTTCTCAAAATCCACAAAAGCATTTACATCAAAACTAGAGCTAATGAGTGACCAGATGTTAGTCTTTATCCTAAATCTCTAACTGGTCTGCACAGAAACCATTTGCCATCCTGTGAACCCACTGACCCTCAGCAAGTTGGACCCCTGCTGGTTCATAGCCTGTAACACACTGTCAGCTAGTGTGCTAGTTTCCCAGCATACAACAAGACGCTGTAACAAACATCCAAGTCATAGGATTTATTGGAATACAAAACCAAATGTTGCTAAATGATTAAAACAATCAACACAAAAACAATTAAAAAATCTCCAGCAGAACAGTTACTGAGTCCCCAAACTCAAGTTCTTCAAGGTCTTAAATAGTCTCAGGTCAGCTGGTGGCTTCCACAGCCATTTGCCATAATGTAGATCTAGGACTACTACTTAACAGAATCAGAACTACAGTCAGACTCATTAGATGCAATCTCAAAATACTGCATTGTGTCAAATGAGAGACATTTGGGCTAAGCTTCTATGTGAAAGGTCTGAAAGTTTGCCTGGTGACTAGTTTGTGGCTGCAGTTGTTTCCTGTCAGATATTCTGTTGCAGTCTTGTAATGCCAGTTGCTGTTGAACATTCCTCCCTACTATGTCAGTGGCTGAGAGAACAGAACCTGCAGTTGTTCCAGATGAGGAGATGGGGCTAAAGGGTGATCTGCTAGGCCTGGCCTCACACACAATTTGATCAGCACCGTGCTTTGGCAGAAGTATGATGAACAGACAAATACATTTCCAATGTGGCTCACACATGTGTCACACCAAACCAATCAAGATTCTTCCCATCAATCATGTTAAGTACATTAAAGGCATGTGCAGTATGAAAAACATTCCAATACAAACGTTACCATAACTTTACAAAAACATTTTTTTTTATAATAAAACACACACATAATGTTATTCATATACAGGTTTAAACACTGTAGTTCGTGATTTATCTGTTTGTTTGTTCTTAATAGTTGATACACTTTGCATTTATGAATGTATAGTTCCTTCAACATTGTATGTGAGTTGTACTGTTGTGCTGTGTTGCATACAGTCATGTGCTGTGTTTTGTGCGGTGTGATTACTGAGCCCCTGAAGTTAACCATAACCACATGTACAGTAGGCTACTGTAGATGCCAAGAAGGCACAAGGTGGCCAGCCAAAGGCCTAGATTGTGCCCCAGGTCCCAGGTACTATTGGTTCAAAGGACAGCGTTGTGGTCAAGGAAGAAAGCATGACAACAAGAAACAGCATGGAGGCCACTGAGGCAAAAGCTGCAGCATCACCAAACAGGCACTGAAGACTGCTCCTGTCCAGGCAGGCAAGGCAGTCACCAACCTGCCCAAGAAACCCAAGAACAGTCTCCCTGAGAAAGCCAACAAGCGCAAAGACAAGAGCAGCTGTGTTCTGTCTGTGTCGCTTTGCTCCGTCCTGTCAGCAGACAATTACGGTTCACAGAGGAGGAAATTGGCCCGTTTGGCAGAGCCAGTTCTGACGAGCAGAGAGATAACGAGGCCGAGAATAAAGGCCTGGCTGCCCTCTGCACTGGGAGACTTTCCCTGCTCCTGCATCAGACAGTTGGGCTTGTTGTCGCTGGAGGAGTGCTTGAAAGGTGTTCTTGTTATTGACTATGTCTTGTTGATTGTATCTGTTCATGTGGCCTGTGCCATAAGTTTGTTGTTGATTTTGCACTGTTGGTGAGCCGTAAGTTTATTTGTAATGCAGGTGTCTTTTATCTTATGTTTTTCTGTAAATGGCCTTCTAAATACCATTTGGAAGCTTTGTATGGAGGTTGGGTCCAATTTTGTCTGGCATCATTTTCTCCTTTTGTTGTTTAGTTAGGGAGTGAGGTGAGTTTCTGTTGTTGATTTTGTCTTTTTGTTTTCTGGTCATTTGGTTCCATTCCAAATATGTAGCTAGTCAGTTAGCTGGTTTGTTGTTATGGCCTCTCCTTCTCTAAAGTTTATGTTTTATGCTTCCTCTTTAGAAAATATTGTTGGGGTCAGATGATAATCCACATTTTTGCTTCTACGTAGCCCTAACCCCTAGACTAAAAAGGGTGACCTAACACCACAAGGAGTCCAGTGGGTACTGTATCTTCACTTACTTATCATGAAGCTGTCTACAACCAAATAAACTATACTAAAATTATAATTAGTTACTTCTAAAGTTTTCTAACTCTGCCTCTTCAAAGGGCTCTTTGTCTTTCAGCCACATATTTCAACCCAGAAAAGAATCAATCCCTGGCTACAGCCCAGAGAAGCACTGACAGCTGGCCTCAAACATGAAGGCCCAAACTAGTTGTGTAGTACCATGTTTCTCCACTCTGGGGCACTGGTCAGCAACTAACTAAAAATGTAGAAGAATCACGTTGACTATATTCACCATAAATGTTGATGTTCTTTCAAGTCATCCATTGCAAGCTAATGACATCAGTGTTTGCCTTGTTGTCAACTGAGTGCTCAGTATCACTCTCACAGTCTCACGATCACTCAACAAAGGCACTTGAAATTTGATTGATATCACATCAAGTATTTTTTTACTTTAAAAAAAGACATGTTTGCTTATTACGCTGTTTGCTTATATGCAGAAAGATGATTGCTGCTAGCCTGTTAACTGCCTGGACTCTGCACATTTGCAACAGTGTGGAAGACAGAATAAAAAGGGCAGCTGATGGCTATGCAAATACTGGCAACAATTTTGCTGATATGGCCGATGAAGACCATTTACCTGCTCACCTCAGAAGGAGAAATACTTCAGCTTAGTCATCAAAGTTGACAACCACTCTTGCCATGGAGGCACGCTTGTTATCTGTATATTACAGTGTGTGCATGTGTGTGTGTACAGTACGAAGATATATCTCAAGGACAGAGACCAAACTCAAAAGCTCACTGCAACATCACTTAAGACAGGCCCAGTTGAGGTTGGCTATGGTCAAACATTTGTATGCACTAACACTTGTGGGGTGGTTCAGGAGTCCATAGATAGGACTCAATGGCACACTTTACTTGAAAGTATCTACATCAGAGTGGCATAACATTGTCATGAATGTGTCATAAACATTATAAACAAGTCATAAACATTTACGACAAAACGTCATTAGGTGTCATTTGTTTTTTGTCCTGACAAGTTAGGGTTAGGGTTTATGTGTTCATGACAGTGTCATGTCACTCTTCTGTGAATACCTTCAGTTAAAGTGTTCCCGGGCTCATTCCCCTGACAGAGATAACAGGCAATATAGAGCCTCAGCTCCAGTGAAGGTAGTATAAACCATTTGACAGTAGAGGAGAGGATAAGACATCTCTGGCAAATATCAGACATCCCAAACAGCAAACGTAGGTACAGTACCATGACACAGACCCACCACCGCCACCACTAAAAAAGGATATTATATTATAGCCTATTAGAAATTATATTACATTACAGCCTATTCAACTCATTCTCTTTCATATTGAGCAAGTCTCTGGGGTTGACCTCATCAATACAGTAGCCTAGCTCCAGAGCAGCTAGCCAGCTACTTTGGCTAGTATAATTAAAGAAGGAATGGCACCTGTTCAACTCACCTCAGTATGTCTTATTAGTAATTTAACCCACCGAGGGCAGTGGAAAAGAAAGGTAACTGTTGTAAACAGCTCAGCAAGCAAGGTCGGTTGTGTAGGCAAAGGTACGGTTTCAGGTGCATTGCACTTTCACTTGTTTGGAAGACTGCCATGGCACTGCAAGACGCTTTAACACATGATTGATCATGAAAGAGAGGTCGACTATAATGCCCGCCCGCAGAGAGAACTAAACACACAGAGAGACCAATTAGGATGCCCTCCCTCTCACTTGCTCTCTCTGTCTATCACACTTGCAAATCAATTCCAGGATTGTACATCAGGGATCATACTATCAATATGCAGCAGATTCCCGGAACTTCCAGAGACTTGATATGTGTGGCATATGAACATTCCAAAATCATTTGAATAAGAGCGTCTAAAAAGTCACAGGTCTTTAAAAAAATATCCAAAAGATAGTATCAAAAATGATCTGTCTCCAGCAATGTCCTTACTAGATAATTCCCACTGGATGGCTGATGGAGAAGATATCAAATGAGAAAATAGTTTTTTTTCTTCTGTGTACAGAGATACACAACTCTACAGAGAACGTGGTACTTTTTGATGCTTGTTAATTTTGATGCTCGTTAATTGTCCAACAACAGAAAATCCCTGTGCGGAAAATAACAGATGATGGATCTACATCAGGATGGTCCTCTTCGTCATGCATCATGAAATCAAGACAAATGGTTTTAACGGCATCTGACTGTGAGTAGACCATGGAGTATTGTAGAGTTCAAGGGAGGGGGGGGGGGGGGAGGGGGGGTTGAATTGTCAGGTTGAAATGATTTTTAGTTTGAACATTTCCCAGTGGTTCCACCAGGACACATTCCATGAAGTATTCCTTCACATGGAACTTCTCGTCAGTTGATGATATCCACATTTCTCAATGGCTCACTCTTTTCTTCACTACGGGAGGGAAACACAGACACAATTGTATATGCTTTTCTTGTAAATTAAATTACAAAACATATTCAAATGAAATATGCTATCGGTAAACGTCTTTGCTTTTTGTTTTCGACTGTGGTTTTGCTATTCCTCCAGCTTCTCCCCCACATGACCACAAATGGGAGCCATTCTCCATTGGAGGGCGTCCAGGGGAAACCGCTCCGGCTCCAGCTATTCCATATGCTGCACTAATGACTTTGTGCATCACAAGATGCAAGTGATCCATCAAGAAGACAAAACAAATCATAAAAACAGACTGCTAAGTCTTTAAAGCTTCTTTAGCTTGTCAACCAAGAAGAACTGAAAATGAAAAGTGAAAGTTATGATTTATGACTGCTACAGTACATGTACGAATCCCCTAAACATTAGAGTTAAATGACTGGAGATTTCCACCCATCAATTGAGTGTTTGAGACTCCAGACCTACTGTACCTCTCGATGTTGCCCTCCACCTCCTCGATGGTGTCAGGCAGGGCCTTGTTGGCTGTCTCTGGCAACAGCAGGGTGAGGGCAGCGCCCACTAGTGGGCAGAGGCCAAACACCACCATTGGCGCCTGCTGGCTGAGACTCTTCAGGAGGTAGATGGTGGGTGCAATGACCCCCCCTGCCCGCGCACACATGGATCCCATTCCTATACCCGTCTGCCTACAGGTAGGAAAACACACAGGCTCAGAGCAGTGCAGAACTGTTGGCTACCTACCCTGTCTTTTCACTCTACAGCTGTCTTTAGAAGGGCTATAATAGGCTTGGGGACATATAATATATGAAATGTCCAAATAGAGAACAACAGGATGAATCTGTTCCTATAGGTCCTCCTGCAGGTTTCAGTAGTTCACTGTAATTCAGAGACCAGACCGCTTTTGAAATCTCAGTTTAGATTGAGAGTGGGTCTGGGAAGTCTTCATTGAATTCCCACTTCCACGGACGTAACCAGCAGTGAAATTAAATTCAAATTGGTGTATTAAACTCCTCAGGAATGTAGCATACACATCGTTTTTGTATACAAAGGTTTTAAATGCAGTAGTTTGCTCATTTCCAAAGACAATACATGCCCATATCTATTTAATGGATTCAGTGTACACAGATAAACAAGACAGTTGCTCGCCTGGATCCTGTTAGGACATGGTGTTATGACTAATATTGTTTGCAATGCATTACACCTCACCATGATATGACTCAGACCAACCTGTTAGCAAATTTGAATTTGTCCATTGACGCCTGCTTCCGAATCATCAAAAACGATCAAAGGCATCTAATCACAATTGCTTATCTGCCATGGGGCGGGCTTTACATGCTGTGCAATAGAGCCGTGTATTCAACACAAACAATGGCTGCGCTGATAGCGACAGTAAATATGCCCTTCTACAGCATCATATTTCTCATTCAAAATAGTAGAGCAATGTGAGCAACAGAAGGAAAAAAGAAACGGGGCATCCGACAAAAAATCTCTCAAAACGTCGAGTTGCACTGCTTGTGTTGATGCAATCAGGACACTCCAATTGAAAACAATGTAATGAAATGGATTATATCACTAATGTTTGCTGCCATTGCAATCAGTTAGGACATAGTCATCTAGTTTCCACTCTTGCACTATCAACAACAATTGTTTTGTCGTTGAGCAACAGCTGTTGAGCACTTGTGGAGTTCTTGTTGTTTTTGGTTAGTAAAGGTTCAAACAGAGGATCCCAAATTGTTTGGATACAGCCTTTTCATCTTGTTCCATCACAAATGTTAAAACAGGTGCACAAGCACTGGTTTACTATTCAGTCATGCCTCAAGCTACACTATTTTGCTAAAAGTATTTGCTCACCTGCCTTGACTCACATATAGTATGAACTAAGTCACATCCCATTCTTAATCCATAGGGTTTAATGTGACGTCGGCCCACCCTTTGCTATAACAGCTTCAACTCTTCAAGGAAAGACTTTCCACAAGGTTGAGGAGTGTGTTATGGGAATTTTTGACCATGCTTTCAGAAGCTCATTTGTGAGGTCACACACTGATGTTGAACAATACAAGGAGACCGGACAGAAAGAGGCCATCCCCAAACTGTTCCCATAAAGTTGGGAGCATGGAATTGTCCAAAATCTCTTGGTTAATGCTGAAGCATTCAGAGTTCCTTTCACTGGAATTAAGGGACCAAACCCAGCTCGGGGATGGCCCCTTTCTGTTCCAACATGAAGAGCAAGGTCCATAAAGACACGAATGACATAGTTTGGTGTGGATGAACTTGACTGGCCTGCACAGAGTCCTGACCTCAACCCAAAAGAACACCTTTGGGATGAATTGGAGCTGACACTGAGAGCCAGTCTCCTCGTCCCACATCAGCGTGTAACCTCACAAATGCGCTTCTGAAAGAATGGTCAAAAATTCCCATAAAACACACTCCTGAACCTTGTGGAAAGCCTTCCCAGAAGAAGCTGTTATAGCTGCAAAGGATGGACCAACTACATCATATCAAACCCTATGGATTTGGGAATAGGATGTGACTGAAGTTCACATATGATTCAAGGCAGGTGAGCAAATACTGGTGGCAATATGGTGTATAATATACAGTACATGTAATGATAAAAGAACCAGAGAGTTTATTGAGACTTTGCTAGCACACATACTGCATGGGGTCTACTACTCTAAAGTCTATATTAGACTCACCTCACAACTGTAGGGAAAACCTCTGCTGAGTAGACATAGATGATGGACAGGGAGGCAGTAATTCCAAATTTTCCAACCATGGCTAAGGCTGTCCTTATGATAGACAGATCTGTGAAAGCAAGAGTGGGAACAGTTGCAATAAGCAGTTTAATAAGAAAACATTGGACAGGGCTTGGCCTTACAGTATATTTCATATACTGAGAGAAAAGCCAGCCTGATACCTCTGGAGAGTTTGTTTTTACAAGAAAAAGCCCAAACCAATGATCGAGAGCATTAATCGCTTTCATGTTCAAATTGATAAGACCAATTTGAACATGAAATTGAACAATTTATTAGCAATATCTGTAAATAAATTCAATTTATTAGCAATATCTGTTTCATTGTTTCTAGACAAAATCTAATTGCAGATGTCTTGTCATAGTTTTAAATGTTAAAACAACTTACCATGGATGTACACACAATGGCAAATAGCTAGGCGCCTAGGAACGTAGTAAGCATTGGGGGGGGCAAGAATATGGTCTGTCGCGCGCGATTTTTTTTTAATATATTAATAAATAAAGGGGGCGATTTATAAGTCACACAAGACACAAAAACCTATTGTTGAAGTTTTAATGGTGCTCTGTAAGATGCCGCTTTGAAGATATGTACTGTATTTCAGTCTTCTTCTTTGATCACCTATTTTTGGAACTGAACATCTGCACATATTCAGAACACATTTCTTCCCTGAAAACGCACAGTCTGTAGGATAAACTGACTCCCCCAATGCTTCCCCGCAGCACGTTTGTAACGGTTGCAAAAATCACCTTTTTACATGGTTGCATAAACTTTGCTTAAATGAAAATATGTTTCTTCTTCTTGACTTTTCATATGCCGTCTGTAAATCTTATGTCAGCTGACGGATGGACGCGCGTTTCGGGCACGAATGAATGGGTTTGCCATAAGTTTAAATGGAGGCGCGGGGAGCTGTGGCTATTGTTACCTGTATGCAGACAACTCAACAAAGTTACGTGGTTAGGACTCAGGAGATTACTGTATGCTGCATTGCCGTGACCCCTTCCTTGTGGATTTTTCTCATTGGAATACAGCTAACGAACGCAAACGCTGAGATTGCGTTGCACATCAGTGTTGGAACGACTACTCAACAAACTGAGATAAGCATTGTTTTTCGTGTCTGGGAGATCTCGTTGACGTTTTGGACTGTCGGATTCTTATGCTTATTGTTTGGACTTATGGACACTGAACTTTGTTTGTTTGTGCTTTACGAAGAGTTGTGTTAGCCTTCACCTCAGCGCGTAAGTTGCGCGCTAGGTGGCCACGAACTCATTGCTTAATTTGTGACACATTACAGTGTGTAGGCCTATTCATAATTCATTTGTGTTTATTCATTTGTTAGATTGTTGTATGTTTGACGTAGTTTGTAATCATTCTGCCCGTTTATCTTAAGTCAACCGAGGCCTTCAATGCGGTTGCTCATATCCGCCTGTAACCATATGTGCGTCGTGACAGTGTGTAGGCCTAGGCTACTCTTGATTATAATAAGAGGCAAATTGTTACATATTTAATTTTAAAAGCATATAATAAAGGATGAACAAAGTGTGGACTTGCTACTGTATATTAAATCCAGGTAACCAGATAGGCTATTTGCACGTCCGATTTTGCAAGTGACTACATTAAAAAACCGACAGCCGTCTGTAAGACCAAAAACCAAAACTTATTTAGGCTATCGTAGACTAGGCTACTGTATTCGCCCACAGTAGGCTATCCTCTTAACTTTTTCGAAAAGAATGAAAGAAGGCAGTATATTAAAGATATGGACTGCGAGATAGCCTTCAGCAGCTTTAGGCACTCAAGGTGAGAAAGTGCTCCATGCTTATTGAGACGGGCTTCGTTTCGGGAAACATTCTTAAAACACAATGTGAAAGACCTCCGATGCGCACTGATAGGTATATGGGGCCGTAACTCAGGAGGATATAATTTAGCCTAAGCAATCAACAACGTCTGTACTTTGCAGCGGTTTTTTTTCAGAGGGGGGTGCAACATTGCGAGTGCCCGACCCCCCCGACCCCCCGGTTCCTACGCGCCTGCAAATAGCCTAATCAATCATTCCTCTGCTATCAAGTTTGTCCAGTGCAGAGGGCTTGCAATATCTCTAAATGTTAAAATGGCTTGCCACGAAAGTGCCAGGTCATGGACAATTGCATGTAGCTTAATCAATGGAGTCTGCTTCAAGTGTATCCAATGTGTTCCTAAATGCATCAAGAAATGTTAGATCTTCCGTCTTAAAATGCATTTTCCCCCTTTTACGTGTCAGCCTATGCCAGTGTTGAAGTATTTTGATTCCCAGCACCAGTAAGAATTTGAACAGCAATGCGCTTGGCTCAGAGCAGGTTTATTAGCGATAATGTGCGATGATACCCTGGAAATCCAGAGCTTTGGCGAGAGCACAAAATCAATTGTCTCTGCGAGACACTCTGGCAATGATCAATGATGCATGTTACTTTTACCTCATGCATCACGGGTAACCAGTCAAATCGTGTAGGCTATCTAGGCAGGCCAGAGGCGAGCTAAACTGATGACAACAGCGCTACAACGTTGAAGTCAGTAAACATTGTACAACTTTGCTGATAACATTTTAGATGACATTAGATGACAGTTAGCACATGAGCAGGCTTTTTGTGTATATTAAGCTGTTGGTGTTGTTTCATGGCCTTTTGCTTGTGTGTAGTTATTTGAGATTTCGACAAGAGCTCGTGATAGGCTGTAGGATAGGCCTATTTGGCAATGGCATGGGCTTACGTGAGCTGTCAAACACGACCCACTAGTCTATGTGGTGCACCCCTCTGCTTTAAGCTAAGCTTATATCTTGGAGTGGTTATGTTCGCTATCTGTAAAGAATATGTTGTTAACAGAGCAAGATGTGACATACAGCGCATGACGTGCAGTCATGCCTCATAATAAAAAACGCCGGAGATTGTGTGGCATCGAAATGAGGCACCGAAATCCACATTGTTATTCGATGATGTTACTACCGTTTGTGTCTGGGTTGATTACATATTAGGGTTTCGGTGCCCTACCCTAGTTATAACACAAGGAAATGTCTCTTACAAAACGGCCAGTTAGATAATCTCTCTCTCTCTCTCTCTCTCTCTCTCTCTCTCTCTCTCTCTCTCTCTCTCTCTCTCTCTCTCTCTCTCTCTCTCTCTCTCTCTCTCTCTGTGCGTGTGCGTGTGTGAGTGTGTGTGTCCTAAAATGTCTCCAAGCCACAAAGTTCCCTTTGACTACCAAATCTTCATAAACCTCACAATAAAACCGAGCGAGGATGACATCAGCAAGAGCCGCGCTCATTAGCTTGGTAGGCAAAACAAGTCCCTGAGGCCTCAGAGGAATTCACACAGCAACACAAACGCCTCAGTTAGCGCCACGGGGCCGGGGCTTACACTCTGCTGCCCCAGAGAGGGAGAGGGAGAGAGAGTGAGAGAGGGAGAGAGAGAGAGTGTGAGAGAGGGAGAGAGAGAGGGAGAGAGAGGGAGAGAGACTCACCATCGGGGATGAAGATGGTCAGCAGACAAGCCAAGCCACCAACGGACAGGAAGGCCAGCTGAGATATCCGCCGGGAGCGGTTGAGGGTGAAGAGCGTGATGGTTCGTGCTGGCATTTCCACCAGGCCGAAGATGAACTGTGTGAAGTAGATGTTTATGCCAAAGTCGGAGATGTTCAAAGACAGGCCGTAATAAACTAGCACGTTCACAAACCTGCAGGCGACATGAGAACAGACACCTTGATTAATTGTCCTTTTGACTGACATTAGTATTCAGTATATTAACTTTTTCAGACTGGAATGGTGATGGTTGTGTCTTGCCCATGGCTTCTTTACATAAATTAACTACTCATAAAGAGTTCTAAAAGGTGATTAATTTTCCACTAAGACCAAAGTATTCATCTGTGTGTGAAATTGGACTGCTGCCTTCAAAACTGTAACCTCCCACTTACCACAGGTAGAAAACAATGAGAGACTGCCTTCTCATTTTCGGGGTGCGGAAAAGATCAATAATGGTGTGCTTTCTCTGCACAACTGGCTTGCCACTGTTGTGTTCCTAAGAAAATATATATATTTTTAGTTCATTGTATTCAAAACTTCCTCAAGATAATGTAAGATGATGGTTAAAAATATCAAATAAATATAAAATAAAATACCCTGATATATCAATATGAATTGCTATGCAATAGTTTCACTCACTGTTGTCAAAAATAATCACTTGCATTCATAAACTGGAAAAAGGCAAAAGTAAGTTAAATAACTGACTGACTGACTGACTGAAGAAACCTGAAGACAGAGAATTGAGAGACTGGCTTCCCTTGCACTCTTATGAGTCATTGCTTACTGTATGTGAAAACACTGTTGTGTTCCTAAAAAATATGTTTTTCTTTTATTTCATTGTATTGTGAACTTCCTCAGATAACAGTGTAAGATGATGGTTAAAAATACAGTGCCCTCCAAAAGTATTGGAACACATGCTTAAAGTTAAATATAAAATCATCTTTTGGAAATTGATCTTAATGCCTTAAATGAAACAATGAGGAAATATTCAACCTTTAAGGACATCAATTTTCTTTGTGAATGAATAATGTATTGTAAATAAATAAATGTTTTCCTTAAAATAAGTATTGGAATGCCCATGTTAAATTCCCATAGAGGATTTTTATTTTTATTTTTATTTTTAAAGGCCAGTTATTTCATGGATCCAGGACACTATGCACCCTGATAAAGTCCCCTTGGCCTTTGGAAATAAAATAACCCCACATCAACACTATCCCCTTCACCATACTAAGAGTTTGGCATGCTTTATGTCAGTTATTAGCTGTTAGCTAATTAGCTGGTTTGAATTGCATTGAGTTCAATGAGAATGAAACCAGCATGTGTTCCAATACTTGGAACACCTTGGAGGGCACTGTATGAGCTAAAATAAACTGGAAAAAGGCTAAAGTCAGTAAAATAACTGACTGACTGAAGAAACCAGATGACAGAGAATTGTCATGAAAATACTGGCTTCCCTTGCACAGAAATCATCTTGTGAGTCATTGCTTACTGTATGTGAAAATCATGGAATACCATGGAACCATGAAATATTGAAAAAAGAAAAGCGTAGCTTGCTAGTATTTCTGCGGAATTATGCGCTGCCTTTGCTCTCCGCCATTCATCTCAATTCATTCAGAAGAGGATTTGTGAGATCAGGCACTGATATTGGACAAGAGGGCTTACAATGTCTGTTCTAGTTCATCTCACAGGAGTTTGATGGCATGGAGAAATCTGTTCTCAATAGGCCAGTCAAACTCTTCCACATCAAACTTGCCCAACAATGTCTTTATGGACCTTGCTTTGTGCCCTTTCTGCTGGCTCAAACACCTTTGGGATGAACTGAACAAGACTGTGAGCCAGGCCTTCTTATTCAAAATCACTTCCTGACCTCGCAAACTCTTGGAATGAATGGGCAACAACTTTCACAGACCTAAGGATTTAGAATGGGATGTGACTGAAGTTCCTGTGGGTGCAATGGTAGATGTCCCAATACTTTTGTCTATATCAGGATTTCATGAACCCCTAAATGTGTGCTTAAACCTGTTGTGGTTCCAGTCAGAATTGACCATCTTATCATACATGCTGTGGTTTCTATTGCTATTCATATTTCTAGCATAATATTGTCTTGAAGAGGATCTCACTAAGCAGCCCTTTGTAAATACAGCATTGTAATGGTAGATTGTGCATAAGCTACAGTAATACTTTTGGAAAATGCATGTTCAATCTTTAAACAATTAACATTTTGTCCACAGCTATGGTCTTCTTTCACACTAAATAAATGACTAGAATTTGACCAACCTGTTCAAGTTTAATGTCACTTGTAAGTGGATTCCCATTAACAAGAGCTGCTTTGCGGATCAGGTCCAAAGCTTCCTCATTTTTCTGGTTGGCCATCAACCAGCGCGCTGACTTAGGCAGAACCCTGAACAAAAAAAAAAAAAAAAAAAGGTGATTACAATTACTCCTCTCTAAAGACTGAATGTACAGTATCCGCTCTAAGGTTCTGAGAGGAGTTGGTTCAGTGGGAGCCAGTTTGTCCTTTGATGTCTCACCAGATGTAAAAGACGAAGAGGAAGCCGGGCGCAGAGATGGCCAGTTGAAGGTGCCTCCAGTCTCGTATCAGATAGGCCACCCCTGCCAGCAGAATGTACCCAAACCCAAAGAAGTAGTCTGTGATGATGCCAGCCAGCATGCGGTGCTTCAGTCCAGTCCACTCAGTACCTGGGTTAACGGGGTCAACATAATGGCCCTGTGTTTAGATGTTCATTGGCCCAGTAGAAATGTACCACACCCACACACGCGCACGCACACGCACACGCACACGCACACGCACACGCACACGCACACGCACACACACAGCGGACGTTTATGCAGAACTAACCTAATACAAATGCATTCATGATGACGGCGGAAATGGTTGTCCCGACCACAAAGCGAAGCGCAACGTAAATGTAGAAAGTGGGAGCAAAAGCGGCACCAACTCCAAACACGGCTTGCAGCGCCAGTCCAACCAGAATGATGCTGCGTCGGCCGTATCTGCAACAAGAGTTTAGCACTGATCTTCACCATATTCTGTGTGCATTCATATACAGTGGCATTGTGAAGAGGCTGAATTGGCCCCATTGAAAGCGGGACATGTGCTGTGCATTAGTTTTCATCTTCAAAATCCCCCTGTGCTGAAATACTTAAAATGCTTCTGACTTGGCAGACAAAGAACAAGACATTTCAAATTGCATTACACTAACAGACTATAAATATCAGTGTCTGCAATAAAAGGGCAAATATAGAAATAGCAATTTCTGTTCAGGAAGCAATGGCCCAACACGCCCCCTTACAAAACAGTTTGGTAAACAACGTTGTATTCATAAAGTTGCATGCAGAGAGAAAACCTATGCCTGCCAGCACCTGAGCCTGACCAGAGAACAGACATACCAAACTGGTTTTTGTTTGCTAATCCTGTCAAGGGTTGCTATGAGTATATTTACTTGTTCACCTGTTTAGTTTTGTTAGTTACATTAGAGGTTAGAGTAATTAGAGAGTCCTTTTCCAACAGTGTCACTGTGTGTCCACAAGAATGAAGTTTCACTGGTAAAATGGTGGCAGTGTTGTCTATCATGGCATGGCCATGAAGTTTGTAAATGATAATATGGCTCCAAGATATCTGGAAACAAACAGGGTGAAAGACAAAACACAATATGAGGCAGTACAGCTGGATGGACGTGTACTTACTTATCTGCCAATGCGCCAAAAAGCACTGCACCAACCAACAGCCCAAACATGTATATAGAGGATCCAATGTTGTTCAAGCTGGCATTTTCACACACCAGATCCCACTGTAACTCAGAGAAAAGTAGAGGAAGAAAATAAACTTATGTGCACAAGTTTCCACTAACAAATATTTACACACACTCACACTCACACACACACAGAAAGAGAGAAGGAGACAGAGACATTTACACATCTGAAACCACCATTTCTTGCGACAGTAAAAAAAACAGCATTGTTTGTTTGCATGTTTTTCCCCATTGTGCTCTTTATTGCTATAGCTCAGTATAAATAGTAGGCAGCGTATGTACTGTGTGACTCTTTGTTTTGTTCTGCAGGTGGACATGAGAACCCCTTCAGCTCAGCGAGAGCAGCAGTGTGGTGGTGCAAGTCGGCACGTGAGAGAGCTGTACTGTACACAACATCTGGACGTGTCGGCTCCACAGGCGCAGCGTGAGCCATCACATTAGGCGCTCACACAGCGGGACTCAAGAGTCCAGAGCCGGACCCAGGCCAGCGCTTAGAAATCAAAACAGGTCGGCTCGCTGATCCGGCGGCCGGGTCCACTTGGCGGCCGCATCACACGGGCTGCGAGAAGCGGCACAGTGCCCCGGCGGAGAGGGTGGTGGTGGAAGGAGGGGGGGGTCCAGATGCCCGTGGCTGCCCGTCATGACAGCAGCAGTGGGACGCATGGCTACAGACGGGGTCCTGAGCGCAGAGGTCTAGGATGCCTGCACCGCAGGAGTCCCCCACCTCCGCCCCTCTCGCTCGGCACTCCGCTCCCTCCTCAGCGGCCCATTCCAGGCCTGACACCCCCTGCCCTCGCATGTCAGAGCTGGAGGCACACGTGGCCCTCTGGGAGAGCTGGGCCTGACAAGTCACTCACGGCCAAACGACACAATGCTGAAACGCCAGCGCGCTTAGTGGAGCCGCTTGGGGTCCACCACATCAGCTGAATATTCCCACAGTCGCGCGTCGACACCGTATGTGTCCACTTGGGACGTCTTTATAAGGAAGGGCCTGGACTCACCTCGGTGACCACCGTGCTGTGGAAGGTCTCCTTGCTGTACTCCCAGCCGCCCGGGCAGCTGCTGCCGTTGCTGGGCCGGGCCTGGTCGGATCCCGCGGGCGAGCAGGCCAGCTCCTGCTGGCTGAAGTTGTAGCCGAGGCCGGGCTCCGGGGGCCAGGTGGAGAGGCACAGGTGAGGGGGCACGGCGCTCGTGAAGATGGACACTAACATGTGGAACGCCAGCAGGATCTGGGGCAGGCAAATCCAGATGTAGAGGGTTTTCTGGAACCTGCCAAAGCCCCCGATCTGGTTCAGGACATCATCGAACTTCATTGTCTTCCTTCAAGGGGGCCCTCAAAGGTGCCTCTCTAGGAAATGGCCCAGACACCTCTTTAACTCTAGCCAGGAGTGAGCGGAGCAGTCGGCCCAGTGTGGGGTGAGGCGGGCTGGTATGTGAGGGAGGGAGGCCCCCTCGGGCTGGGAGGTGGAGGCAGCTGGCGTGACTGAGTGTGTGGAGCTGCAATGAATGAGCGGGCAACGTTCCCACATTCAGATGGCGTCACACCTGCAGCGCGCGAAACACACACGGCTGCTTGCTGCTGCGATGGACTGGCAGCGTTGCACGCTGTGGACCATATAACCACACGGCTGGGTGGAGCCTTCTCCAGAGGGAGGAGTTGAGTTTATGAGCGTCTGGGTGAGCCCCCTCCCATTTACATTCCAGTCTCAGCCTGTCGCGCGCGCGCTCTCTCTCTCTCTCTCTCTCTCTCTCTCTCTCTCTCTCTCTCTCTCTCTCTCTCTCTCTCTCTCTCTCTCTCTCTCTCTCTCTCTCTCTCTCTCTCTCTCTCTCTCTCTCTCTCTCTCTCTCTCTCTCTCTCTCTCTCTCTCTCTCTCTCTCTCTCTCTCTCTCTCTCTCTCTCTCTCTCAAAGTTTCTTTAATAGACTTTTGAGATGTGAGCCTGATCTCAAAGAACAGTAAAACAACTCACTGTCTAATAAAAATTGAGGGGAAAAGTCAGAATGATCCGAGTCCGTCTCTCAGTGCAGAGAATTTGGTGAGGCATCTCATTCACTCCGCAGACCAAATTAGCCAGGACAAACTCCAAAAATACAAAACACTATCAGGTTGTTTTATTGTGTTGGATTTTGTTTACCTGTTTGAACCAGGGGTTGGTAATGTAACTTCAGTTGGCAGTTACAAACTAATTTGTCATACAGTAGGTACAGTACCACTACAGAGCCTTAAAGGGTCACAATGAGAATTATTGTTGAGGTGGTCATTTATTTTTTACCATTCCCTTTTCCTTCTTTTGAATTCCCTCACATTTTGCATCCCCCCAATAGGCTTGCATTCCCTTACAGCACTTCTGACTTTGTGAGGGTCGGGAACACAAAAGTATTGCAAGAGTAATGTGAGAGACCACAAAAGTCAATCTTTCCCGCATCAAAAATCGCATTTTTCAAATGCTTATTGCAGAAATAGTGAAAATAGTGAACTTGACATGAAAATGAAAAATGGCTTTCAAATATACACATTTGGGAATAAAGAAGATCAAAACAGACCCTTCCAGACTAGACCCTTTAAATCACCTCCCTTACCAGCAAGCTATCGCCGCCGTAGGAAACTGACATGACTCTAAAGAAATGCAAATCCTCCCTTTTGCTCACACGCTGATGTGTCCTCCCTGGGATGCCATCAGGGCAGCACTGGGCCTGAGCCTCCGAGACAAAAGCTGCAGATAAGCTCCCTGAGAGGGGATTAGGAATCTCCCCCTGGACAGTCAAGAAAGTCCAGTGGGCATAGCTCCCCTGCCCAAACATCACAACATGCTTTGCGCTCGTTTGTTCTATATCATCCGCACATCATTCATGTTGGTGTGAGGTGGATCACTTTCAGGTCACATGACATCATCTGTGGCCGACTTTTGACCAAAACAGCCTCTGGGTTGTGCGGGTAACTGGAGAGGGCTGAAACGTTGCATTCTTTGGTGAGGTGTGGGGATTGTACATGCTACGCTTGTTGGGAGCAACAACAATGCACACAAACAGCTCGCAGCACACCCCTCCTACTTAATTTCAGGCTACTTACAGAATGGATAATGTATGCACTCGCCTGGAAGTGATTGTGCCCGTCACCCTGCCAATAAGAAGTGGTGCTCTAGTGGTGCTCTGCATTTTTTACATTAAAAAATATATACATAGACATATTAAATAAATATAGACATTAAATATACATAGACATATTGCACTTGTACTTTATTATTGTTGTATGACATTGTACTTGGGTATGTACAGTACGATGTGGGGTGAAATGCATAATATGTGACAGAAACACCAGGCTACATTGTGTCTCAAACTTTACAAAGCTGAACCCCATTACAGACTGAGTTATAAGACTTCTCTGCTGATAATGCCACAATGGACAGCTACGTCAATTTCTGTTTTAAATAATATATGGTCATGGTGTTTATAATGTCCATACAGAACAGTGTGCTTTATCCCCAGTGAGAAAGCATGACATGGCATGGCATGGGTGGATCAATGGAAATGCCGCTAGAAAGGTCTGAGAGTCTGGGGCAGCGATGTCAAATCTGCCTGGTCTGGCTAGGTATGCTGGCGGCTCAGGCCAGGAAAGACAGCATGGTGATCTTTGCCAAAAGTGGTAATTTAGGGAGTTTTGAGACAGATGGAGGGGAATTGAAGGGGGGAATTTCCATTGATATAACCAAAGTGGAAACTAGGAGTCTGCTGTGAGCCCATTTGTAGACCACAGCATAAGGACTGGCTGGTGCACCTAGGGAACAGAATGGGAAACAGATGTATGAGGGTGCATAAACCCTGCACTGCAGGGTCAGGGGGACATCTCTCATTAGACTGACTGAGATGCATGTGATCACTTTACCATTTGGTCTTCTGTATAGATCACTACGACAAGCGCATGAGTCAAACCCAACCATTTGACTCAAAGCTAAAGAAGGCAATTGAATCCTGTCCACCGCACTGACCTCAGGTCATTAGGATCTGACCCTGAGAATTAAGCTGAGTGGAGCGTAAAAGGTTAAACCACATCTCTAAACAGACAGTTCAGGCCACTTTACAAGGAGCTGTGGCCGGGTCATATCAGAAGATCTTATCTGACCAAACACTTGGACAGGAAACAATTGTCTGTCTGTTTGCAGCCTTCCAACTGTGGCTCAAAATGTGTCCCAGTAACGACTATTGCTCTTTGATCACTACTGCCGTTTTGTGTTTGCACTGCATCCATACCACAGGTGAGTATTCGGTGGGTTTGGTTGTACAGGCTGTTGCAGGTAACCAGGATGCAATTTGCCAGAGGGGATAGACACCTCCATTGGTCTATGTATCCCTGTCTCCACTTAATTATCTCTCTCCTGAGGCAAAGAAATGCATCCAACCCTGAGAATTACTAATGTTACTTAGGTTTATGAGTAATCCGTCGTTCATGTGTTTAGTAATTCATTTAGGTCACAGGCACTGCAAAAGGGTAACATGACAATAGAATATTACTGATAATGTATGTATCAACCTAATCTTAAATCAGGGGAGTTCATTCTGACTCTATTGTGGAGACGTTGAAGTATCAAGATGCATTTAATTTTTTCAGTTTAATATATTCACAAACACAGGGTGTGGACAATTCCAAATAGTCATAAGGTGCTTATACGGCAGGTACATATAGATTATTTGTCAAATAAACCAGTAAAACAGTATCATGGGATGAAATATTATATATAACATTCTTATCCAACTTCTGTCATGCTCATATTTTTAAGAAGAAACCAGTGGAACAGTAGGCTATCCTGACAAACAAAAAAACAGCATTGAAAGCCAATCAGGTCATAGGCTAACTATCATTAACATCCAACTTTTGTCATAGCCTATTTCATATTTGTAAAGGAAACCACAGTGAAACGTCCTGATAAATAGCCTAATAAGTAGCATAGTGCTTCAATCAGGTGATACTATCACACGCATTCTTTGCCAAGGAGCCTTGGTAAAAAGTCTCTTGCATAGGCTGACAGACAGGTCGCACACAGGGATGCTGTCATTACTCTCTCGGCAACAGGGACCGAGGGCTAGGCTACCTTTCTCCTTTGAATTGTATACAGTATATTCCCTCATTACCTAAATGCATTCACTGCACGGTAAAGACGTCGGTTTATAGAGAATGGGAACGGAAGTTAGCGGCGCAGTGCATTCTGGGACAAAAAGGGCGTTTTCCTCCATTAGGTGAGGCCGCGGCGCGAATTATAAACAAGAAACCTATGGAAACCTATGATATTTCGAACAAGATCGGCTAGCCAAAACAGTAACACTAGATGTAAACATTTAGGCTACTATGCTAAAAACTAGTAGTAGAAGTAGTAATGGACCGTACAGAGACAAGCTCCTGCCAGACGCGAGGAAACGTTATATAGAAAAGATATCTTTGATCGGTAACATGGATCCCTATGACAGACCGTCTGGAGAGTGGACGTGAGACCCTGAAAGTAATACAAAGACACTCCGTTGTTGATTTTTTTTACCTGACGATCGTGGGCACTGACGTTACATCCAACAACACAACAGGTTCGTCCCATGATGTGTGAAAAACAGTGTTAGAAACAGCGAGTTAGGAATGTTTTACGATGTTTACAATGGTACAGCATTGGCAGCAGCGTACAAGTGGCCTCACGTATGTATCCCAGACGCCACCGCGGCGCAACCGCGAAATGTCCGCGACGTCACATTCCCATTCTCTTGATGTTGACGGCAATAGCCTATAGTAAACAAATAATTGTCAGTCCAGAGTGGAACCGCCAGTTTTCAGAGTCAATTTTGCGATTCTTGTTTTGACAGACATAGTTAACACAAGGCTAACAACGCGTGAAGTTATGGGTGCCAACGAGCTGTTCGTGAAACGCCACTCAGAGGCAGAGCGCTCCGAGCACAATCCGAAACTTTGTAACCGTGCGTTATTCTATTTTCTGAGTGTCAGATTGAATTGACCAAGTCAACCATATCTGACAGCCCAGTGCGACCAGCGCGAGTAGCGCGACATTGTTTATTATTGCAGCCATCACTGCTGTCATTTTATTTTATTGAATATCAAATGAATTGATTATATCCCTAATATAGTGTAACAATTACTAATAGACTGAGATGGCTCAGTTCTGATTTAGGTCGAGAAAGCGCAGTGAAGCGCCCCAGTGTGGCATGATGTAGTAACTGCATTTTTATGCAACTAGACTACAGGACTTACACAAGGTTGTATGTAAGTAAGTGCCTGAATGACGGAGTCAGTTTTGTGTTGAGTTACTGGAAATATATGCAACTACACACTTGTGTAAGGAAGAGGAGGAGCAAGGGGTGCCGCTTGTGTAAGTTACAAAGCGTTGCGCTGTGGCGTGCATCTACTCGTCAACCCCCCACATGTGTCATCTGGGTTTGATGACACACACACACGCACGCACGCACACACACACACACACACACACACACAGACACACAGACACACAGACACACACACACACACACACACACACACACACACACACACACACACACACACACACACACACACACACACACACACAGAGCTATTAATGGAAAACCACATTTGAAATCATTCATTCATATATATCAGTTTACAAAGCCAGTGAGGACATGCAAGTCTGGTTTCCCGACCCGAATTCCAGTCAGATGAATGTCAAATCACAAATGATTTTTAAGTGTTTTCGTAGAAAATGGTTAAACATCAATATTTCAATTCACGTTCCACAAGCCTCAGTCCACAGGGATGCATTTCCCCAAGCATTCATGGCCTCAAGCACTTCCTAATGGCTTGATGAGATCAGTCTTTCCTACAACAGTGTCCCTTGCTTAGAATTCCTGCCCCAGAGCTAGGGTGGACATAGGTTAAGTTACAGCCACTTGTTATTATAATCCATCTCAGACATTTTGTGGGGAAGCAATTTTCTCTTGGGGCGATGCCTATTTGTAGACTCTTGAAAGACTACATTCTTAGCAAAAGGTGGCTTCACATTTTTGGCTATTTTGAAATTTAACCTAAACTAGGCAGAATATCTTGTGGGGGTAGGGGAAAAAAATCGATTTAAAGTGCAATCAGCAGAAAGACTGGGCTAAACACACAGAGAGCCAGAGGAAGGTCACAGATGTGCGTAGGGCATACTGTATGTGTCTCCCTGCTAATCAGGGCTGAGGGCTGTCCTTGGCACTGGTGCCAGGCAGAATACCACACGCCGCTGCCCCCCTTCGTGACAGCCTTTTGTTTTACTTATCAAAGATTTATGGCCATACGTCTGCAAGTGTAAAGTATTTGCTGTTGTATGTAGACACAGACACTGTATACTAAACAGTCTTGGTGTAAGTAGTAATGCCAATATAATAATAATAATAATAATAAAAAGAAACAGAAACACTTCAGCAAAACAAGGTTCTTCAGTCAAACTTAAGTTCCCAAGCACAGCTGAACTGGCTGAACTCTGTAGCAGAGGAAATACTTGACGAGCATTAAATTAGGTAACAGCTTACGTATACCAATAGATTTCCACTTACAATTTGAACATCTTATAAACTGATATCGCTGTGAAATCTCAAGTTTTCTGTCAAACAGTTTTTGTCCACTCCAAAACATTTTCAATAAATATTGTAGCGTTTACTGCTATTTAAATGCAAATAAACGTTGACGCAATTATCTGTTTATGACGGTTGTTGTTGGCCACAACCATGCCACACAACCTCTTTACTCAACCACACACAAAACTCGCTTCTCACAGGCATGGAAAAAGGGGTGGCACCCGAACACTGGCCCAAGTAACACAGCCAATCAGCAAACAGTGCACACATTAACCTGCCAACCATAATGCTGTCAGACACCCTACAATATGCTACAAAAAGCAACTTACTTAACCAGTCTAACTTAAATAATGTTAAGCAAAATTTCTTGATGTCTACACCAACACACCTTTAACATTGGAAGTATACGGATCTAAAAATGGTCAATGACCAGTTGCTATGAAATGTTTTATCATTCAACGGATGTGAACTAAACAAAAAAAATTACTTTGGTCTCATTTTGAGGCCTCGTGCTCACCCTGATTACAAGACTGCTCTTACCCAGCTGCCTAAAAACCTCCCAGTGGAACTCTATTGTATTTCTCCAGTGCCAACACATCAGTCTCATGGTGGGTTACAGAGGTCAGAGCCATGGAGCTAGCAGGAGGAAACCTGGATGTGGGGGGTTCCACAGAAACACAGAGACAGAAGAGGAGGCAGGGAATATGGCATACTTGTGAGGTAACTGTTTCAAAGATAAGAGGATCAAAGAAGCTGAACACCATGCTAGTGCTAGATTTGGTTTAGTGTACTGTACAGACAAAAAGGAACTGTTTTGCTCTTCAATTTGGATTGGAGTTTCATCAGTAAGATAAATGAGATTGATTTCCTACATGTACATGAAACCTAAATAGGCTGTTATGCAATACAATAATGTGAATTGTCACAGTGAAACAATGGTTAACAGAAGTTCATTACATTAAAAACCTAACTCATTAGAAATGCATAATGATTTCCCACAGCAGCAAGTCAACAACCGAACGTATTTATCAAACAACAAATGACCAACTGAGCAGCCGTCGTGAGCATTTCACGGAGGTGATCAAGCAGGCACCTTCCTTCATTTGTGTTTCTCTGAATTAGGCCCAAGCCACATCCAGAAGGCTCAACAGTGGTGTCTGGCATCCCAGACTCACATCCCTCGACACTTATGATGGGCTCTCGATCAACACATTCTTTGGTCATTCCTCTTAGTTTCTGTTTAGGATTTGAACACGACAAACATGACAAGACAAACCGCAAGCCCTGGATGACAGCTCCATCTCCACTGATCGTGCGTATGCTAGCGTGGAAACAAACACTCTCTCACACATACCCCTTTGTGTTTTAAGAGTAAATGAATCTATAAAAAATACACTCTGCTGTTCAGAAATGCAGAACTAGGCTAAATACCATTGTTTATCTTCACAGTGTGCTGTATAACTGAATGGTATTCAGTGCTTGGCCGAGAGAGAGAGAGAGAGAGAGAGAGAGAGAGAGAGAGAGAGAGAGGGGGGGGGGGGGGGTGAACTGCATGTGAGACCTCTTGAACCAGAGTAAACACTTAAGGAATGTCAACTCAAATATGTCCAAGTCCACCAAAACAAGGACACAAGAAACACCCCTTACTGGGGAGAGTGATCATGTTTGTGACCAAAAACAGATCTACTCACGCAGCCTTTTGGCCCGCTGCTCTGTGCAGTGCATGTGACGGCCCACTGACACTGTCCTAAAGATGCATGAATTGTTGAAATGTGAACGAAATCCTGTTACTTAATAAGAAAAGGAGAAATTGGAATGCTTATTCACATGAAAATAGTTGTTCATTTTGGGCGGGGGGTGGTGTCGTGACGTGAGTGTTTTGGAGTGGTCAGCAGAAGGAGCGGACACGCTGGACGTGCCCCTTCTCTCGGGCGGGCAGTGCTTATGAGGAGAAAAAATGTCTCGGCAGGATCTGCGCGCGGACTAAAGGTGTGTTTGGAGAGGAGACAGAGGGGAGCTTTGTGTCCCTCTCCAGCAGGTCAGTCCTCTCCCATACTCTCTTTCTCCCTCTCCCCGCTGGCTCGCCCGCCCGCCCGCTGCCCCCTCCCTCTCTCTCGCCTTCCCTCACTTTCTCTCGGCGCTCACACAGCGCTGCCTCACAGACCCAGGCACTTATAAGATGCTATCGCCACACTGCCGAGTCCTCCTCATCGTCCTAACTCACCAGGTAAGGGCTGCTGCCTCCATTCACTCTCTCTTCACAATGCTAGAGCCAGGGCCTCCACAGGGCCACTGTGACAGGGACGCACGTGAGAAAGAGCTCACCGCTGGTTATTTGGGACTAACTCTCTCCTAAAATCCATGTACTCTAAACACAGGCTGTAAGATATAATGCTTCGATTGGCTTACGAGTTGTGTTAAAACTGTGGTAGCAAATGGTCCCAGTCGTGTGTGTGTGTTTATGTGTTTGCGTTGTGGTGTACTGAGAATGTTTGCCGTTTAAGAGCTGAAAATGTTCAGTGCCTGTCTGGACTTTCCTTGACCCATTAGATATAGCGCAGTCATCCCATAATCAAGTGGCTCTCTATGCTGTTCTGATCCATGCATGTGCTAGCTGTTGATCTAGCGCGGCTGGCCGGTACTCCATAGGGACCCTTGCAGGGAGACAGGAGTCAGCTCTGCTCTCACGCCCGGAGCTGAGCTCATTCAGTAAACTTGACGGCAAGGCTTCAGATTTTTGGCATATCCTCCCGTGGCCCTGGAAGCACCACCGTGTCAGAAGCACTCTGTCATCCTGCCGGAGTCCCTCTGACTGCCCTCCTCTGTGCCACTCACATCAGCCCGATCTTTCTTCTCCTGCCCCATCTATGGCCTGCCCTGTCCTGTGCTGTGCTGTCCTGTCCTGTCCTGTCCTGCCCTGTCCGTGTGTATGACCGGAGTGCCGTGTTTTCCATGGGCTTGGCTGCAATCTCAACGGCCTCCTTTCATAGCTGAATGAATGGGAAAGGAGCCGTCCTTGCTCCTGTACAAAGACGCTGCTTGTGTACATGTGAGGTGGTGGGACTTTTCAGTAGCCCCAAAGACACAACAGTGAAATTCAAGCAAATTTGTAGAAACTATAAAAATAGCAGGGAATAGAAGTCTTATGTGCAATGCCTCGCTATCTGATGAAGCACTGACTGCCTTATTGGCCAGGGTACTATTTGTTTGCACTTTATCCAGATCTGAGGTTGCTATTTTCGTTGATAATAATTCATATTTAAGAGATATGGAGATATAAAATAAAACAATGCTGATAAGATGCTGATCATTTGGGCAATCTTATGAGTGAGCTTTGAAGAGACATGTTTGTTCAAGTAGAATCAGATTGATAGATAGATAGATAGATACTTTATTGATCCCCAAGGGGAAATTCAAGAGCTCAATTGCTCTTCAATTAGACCTGAAACGAAACCGAGAGGAATGCACATTTATCATTTATCAATGCCAATCTAGGGTAATGTTATTTGCCTCATCTTGTGTGATCATGCCTCATCTCTGAAACTGAAATCCTGCCCACATGCCCTCCTGTTCTCGTGCCCCCACCAGTACCTCTGCAGGGCGCAGAACAATGCCCAGCTGGCAGCGGTGCGGGGGGCAGGCGGCGCCACGACGGAGCGCAAGCAGTTCTGCCAGTGGCCGTGTAAGTGCCGCGCCAAGCCCCAGTGTGCCCCGGGGGTCAGCTCCGTGCTGGACGGCTGCGGCTGCTGCAAGAGCTGCGCCCGGCAGATCGGCGAGCCCTGCAACGAGAGGGACATCTGCGACCCGCACAAGGGCATGTACTGCGACTTCTCCCGCGACCAGCCCCGCTACGAGGCGGGCATTTGTGCCTGTGAGTATACTCTCTTAACAGCTACATGGGAAGCTTCGGCCTGCAGTGTGGGTTTGTTTCCGCTACTTTGAAAAGACTAATGACCTAACAGCAACTTAGTAAATAAAAGAAACAACTAGTTGTATAATGTAAACAATTCCCTCATGAATAATGTAGAGATTCTCAGTCACTTTTGCAAGGTAGAGATAACATTTTGTCTCTTGCTGCTGAAATAGCATTAAAAGGTCAAAAAAGTAGTCCGCTATCCGCGGCACTTCTAGGTATAAGTGGGTCAGAACGGCACGGCGCTTCTAATTGTTAATGATATGGAACACTGGCATCTCAATGTCCATAGACATATATATCTATGTCAATGTCCCTTTGCTATACTTCACTCCTCCTTTCAGACATGATGGCCGTGGGCTGCGACCTGAACGGAAGACACTACGAGAACGGCCAGGCCTTCCAGCCCAGCCCGCTCTACAAGTGCACGTGCATCGCCGGCGCCATCGGCTGCACGCCCGTCTTCGTCCAGAAGCCCACGGGCCTCCTGAGTCCGGCGGCGCTCCAGGCCAAAGCCCCAGCCGGCCTCCGCAGCGCCAAGGACCCCAGGAAGAGCCAGCAGGACACGGTCTACAGGAGCATGCCAGGTGTGTGTTTGTACAGAAACCCAGCTTCAGAAAGGGCCACTTGTGCCACTTTAACTGCCGCGGAATGTCGGGGTGGTGCGCTGGGTCGACACGCGCCGAAAAGCAGGGGCCGAGAGCGAGAGCGAGGGAGGTTTGCTTTGGCTTGGCCAGAGGCACGTAGAGAGAGTCGGGTGTAGGCGATTGTGGTTAGCAGATCAGTGGTGTCCTAGTTCTTGGGGCTCCGGTAGTAACAGCCAAGCGTTCACAGAGGGCCGCTATTCATCACTCCTCTCTCTACAGAACGCAGAATCACTCCTTGAGGCGCTAAGATTAGCCATACTTTACTTGGCACGGGATTAAAGAAAGCGTGGTTTCTCAGGGTCTGAGGTAAATGTGAAAGCAGAGCTGATTTCAAAATATATCTAATAACTAGAATCAACACGTTCAAATAACACAGGATACCAATGGCCCAAGGAACCTCTCCCCTTTCAATGTGGTCTAATAGAGACGATAGCAGCATGTATGAGTGAATTCATACGCAGCCATTATTTTTAATTAGATTTTTTTTTAAAAATGAATCACCTTTAATCAACCACCAGAGTCAGAAGATATCCTAAGTCTAGATCCACCTCTTCCATCTGCAGTGAGGAAAAAAACATTGCTTGGATAAAACATCCACTTTAACGCATGGCCTAATCTGGGCTGGTCTTTTTAACGGCCACTTCACATATTTAACACACTTTAGCATAATCTAGGCCCCAGGCTCTGCATGGACAACCCCTCTGAAGTGTTCTGAAGGCGTCTGACGCCGGGGGCTTGGCCTGTGCACTGGGTGTTCACACGCTGCCCTTTAATTGTAATTACTGAAAGCTTACAGGGATCCTCCCTTAGCCTGGAAGAAGAACTGCCTGGTGCAGTCCACTCCCTGGAGCCCCTGTTCCCGCACCTGCGGCATGGGCATCTCCGTGCGCGTCTCCAACGACAACGGCAAGTGTGAGATGAGGAAGGACCGGCGCCTGTGCCTCCTCCGGCCATGTGACAAGAAAGCACTCAAGAGTGTGAAGGTGAGCAGATGCTACACTACGAGGACACACACACCTTCATCTGAACCAGGCAACAAACACAACACTACACTACACTACACCAACCCACTATCATGGCCTACCAAAGTGGGACACACAAAGGAACTGGGTTGGACACGAACACTGACTACAGTCATTTCCTGTGTATTAGCCGCATTGTCTACAAGCAGCAGGGCAGTGTTCTATGCAAGTTAAAAGAAACAAAACCATATTAATACCATACTAACTGCCCCATGTATTAACCTCACAGCTGAAGAAATTGTGCAAAATCAATGTATAAGCCGTGGCTAATAGTTGGGAAATTACAGGGAGGCCATAAAGTGGTATACCAGTTACTAAGCAGAAGACCAGGCAGGACATAATGTTGCGTCAGGCACAGTTTAGTGCTTTGGGACTCCTTTGAAGTGCAGGCACACATCTATGCCAAGCTGTAACCAGAGCCACTGGCTACATAAGGGGGAATGCATGAGCATGACAGGCGATGGCATGAATGTCACCTACTGACACAGATCCAAGCAGGCAAGAGCACTCAGCAACACGTCCAGTAGCGTACTGAACTCTAACTGAACTAATCAGTCCTCCTGTACAGCAGCAGCACATGTACTGTACATCTGATCCCCACTACAGTAAGAGATGAAGGTTATGTATGGAACACATCAGCCTGGTTACTCTGCCCTCTCTGTGCACCCAGATGCCGCGAGGGAAGACCTGCCGGGCCAAGTTCCAGGCCAAGAAGGCGGAGAAGCTCCACCTGTCGGGCTGCTCCAGCACCAAGAAGTTCCGGCCCACCTACTGCGGGGTCTGCACGGACAAGCGCTGCTGCGTGCCCAACAAGTCGCGCCTGGTCACCGTGGCCTTCAAGTGCAAGAGCGGCACCAACGTCAAGTGGAAGATGCAGTGGATCACCTCCTGCGTGTGCCAGAGGAAGTGCGGCGACCCCGGGGACATGTTCTCAGAGCTCTACCTGCTCTAAGACCTCCAGCCCCCCCCCCCACGCCCCTCCCCCCCATCGCCGCAGGCCAACACAAACAAACCCGGGGCGGCTCCTCCTGGCCCACCGTTGGCAGCAGAACGAGCTCCTTCCTGAAATTACATCGGCCCTGAATTTACGGTTTTGTTCCGAGATAGCGCAGGGTCTCAGATAGCCTCACTTGTCTGTGCTGCAGACAGTCCTTGAAGAGAACACAATGATGGTATTCAGCCAGGTTTCCGGGGGGAGTGTTGGGACATGTCATAAAGCATGTTAACTGACTACACCGAACGTGTTCCTCTTAATCTTCAAAGACTTGTGTTAAAAAAACACCATCAAACCAATCTGCCCCAAGTTAGTAAATCTGCTATTTTTACATAGGCCTTCATAGATTAGCTTTGAGAGAGAGTTTCTATAAAATGAGTTAGTAGTCTTTGCATTAGACCTTCAAAGGCAGAAGCAGAAGAGAACTATAGTAAATCTTATATTAACATCTGGAATAACACAAACATTGACAACATCAACCCTTCTGCCATCCTAGTTGATATAGTCAAAACTACAAATAGCAGTAATATCATTATCAGCTATCCAGTGAGTATCTATACCAAAGTTTACAATACTTTTTGTTTGTTTAAGAAAAGAACATGGTGACCTAGCACAGACCACAGCTAACACTACCTGAAAAGACACCAACAGGTGTCTTGATTGTTCAGAACAGGACTGTTATGACATTGTCTGGTTAGATAATTTCTACACATAGAATACTAGTACTCTGTATTAAGTAAATGACAACCTTTAAAACCGCTTTTGGTACAAACTTGGATTTTCTTTTTTATTGTACGATGACATTTTCCATCATTTTATTACACCCACCTTCACAAATCTGTGACAAAAATGTGTTGTTTATTATTTATTTTTTGCTTTTATGAGCCAGTGACTAATAACCAATCTCATAGCACTAAAAAGTATTTCCATGACGAGTTTTGTCAAAGTAGATGAAGTGTAAAAGAGATTTGTAAATAAATTAAGTTTGGTGTATTCTACAGTGCATGTATTCAAAGCATTTACACAGACACACACAGACACACACAGACACACACACACACACAAACACACACACACACACATACACCCTGCACAGACACACACAAAGGCAAACCGGTGTAGATGGAGGGTTCCTTCACGTGGCTATGTTGAGTCTGGGGGCGTCCGGCATGCAGAGGCCCTTGGTGGCGTCCAGCTGGCTGTACTCCTCGATGAGGGAGGAGAGCGAGGAGAGCGCCTCGGAGAAGCACGCCTGCTCCATCCCCTCCACGTGCAGGTAGTGATGGAGGTGGGCCTGCAGGCACAAACCCACAAGATGACCGCAGGAAGCACACAGCACACAGCACGCTGCCACCAACTCAAACAGTTGGCCCTCTACTGCAGCTCCCATTTAAAGAGACACAAACCCTTACAGATTACAGCATTTTAGAAAACTCCATTCATAAACAGTGTCTGACAACTCCTGGACAGTAAATGCTTATTTCAAGATCACCAATTTGAAAAAGGCAGGAAAGGTTCGCACTCTGTCTTTGCTGAAGAAGATTTTTTTTCTACTCTCAGCACAAATTCAGAATTATGCAGTCAGATTACTGGGAGTGTATCAATCTACAAGATCAAAGCTGTAGGCTATCAAGGGTGCTTGCAATAACAAATTCCAGACTTAAACTGTTTTTGTTCTTTACAACCTCTACTTTCTGTAGTTTTGGAAAACAAGTAAGCAATGTTTGGATTTTCTGTACTTTTTATGCACTGACACATTTTTGATGCATGTACTATTACTATAAGCAAAGCTTCCAGACGTTTTAAGACCTTCACCCAAAACCCACATTTCTCCGGCGCTGGCTGCGCAACAACCCTGTGTGCAACTGATAGCGCTGCTCTCCAGAAGAGGCTCTACTGAGTCCTGCCGAGAGACTGAGACTGACTCCAGCTCTGTCCAGGGGACTGGTCTGCCTCACCGCCTCCTCACCTTTTTCCTGTAGAGCTTGCTGAAGCGCTCCCTGAGCTCGGTGAAGGTGGGCCGCACACAGGTGTTGTTGGCCAGGGCCAGCAGGGAGTGAGTGTGGCCCACGGGGGGCACGGAGCACAGGCCCGTCTTCCAGCCCTCTTGGTTCCACGACACAAAGGGCAGCGTGGGCCTGAGCCTGAGAGAGAGAGAGAGACAGAGAGAGAGAGAGAGAGAGAGAGAGAGAGAGAGAGAGAAAGAGACAGGGAGAGAAAGAGAGAGACATCGAGAGAAAGACAGAGAGAGAGAGAGAGAAAGAGAGGGAGAGGAGAGAAATATTCAGAAATGCTATGTCAACAGGTATTAGGTCTGACAGGAACTATTCAACGGAGCACTGGGTGCAAAGTCAGTGTTCTGAACTGAATTAGATAGAAGAGAAGCGACAGATTCCATGACACTTTGGTGTTGGCAATCATTAAGTGGTTATGGAGGCTTAAACCACAGCATTGACTCAGTGTCTTCATCCACGGCATTCCTCAGGTGACATGGAGTGACATGCCACTACCGATGACAAGCACTAAAATAAACAGCTAAATGTGGCTCCTGAGCAGCAGCGAGGTGTGAGTGTGTGTGTGTGTGTGTGTGTGCGAGTGGGCTGCCTGCCCCGTGATATACTGCCCAGCCAGATGCAGAGCGCCCGCTTTTGATGAGCGCTCAGGTTTCTGTTGCTCTTGACAGCATTGCACTTGAGACAAACGTCCGTGGGTCGGCTGGACGGCGAGGGTGGGGGTGGGGGGGGGGCTGAAACCTATCGCCCCCTTTTCATCCCCGACACCACGCTGTGAGCGGGACCTCTCCATGGGCTGGGTCTGAGCTGGGGGTCAGAGCTCTCAAGGACTGGAGATGGTGAAGACAACTGGGGCTTATGAGGGAAACAGGAGCAGGAGAGTGGGGAGAAGAGAGACTGAGAAGGGAGACTTGGACTAGGAAATAAAGATGATGACTAAGATAATGTGTGTGTGAAAGGCAGGATGAGAGAAACAGAGAGAGTGTGTGTGTGTGTGGGTGTGTGTGTATTTTGGAGAGATGTGGAGAGGGAGAGAGAGATGGACCCAACAGAGCACAGGACATAATGAATAAGCCATAAGCAGTACTCGATGGCATGTGCTACACAGGAAGCTCACCTCTCGATGTTGCGGCGCAGGTCGGACACCTGGACGTTGCCCCGCACCATGAGAGCGCAGGCCAGGTACAGGCTGTGCTTGGGGTCGGCCCGGATCAGCTGGTGGTCTTTACTGAAGGCGTCACTGAACATCTGGTCAAGTCTGGGAGGAAGAGGCCGTAAATGCACATCAGGAGGAAATGACCACAGCTAGCACGGATGACGACGACTCACACACTGCTCTCCTGCGCTCCTCACGACTCCAGAATATGACAGATGTGTGTGTGTGATTCTATTAGTCGCCTTGACTTTGTCCATGTCTGCTCCTGGGCAGATGTGACACTGGTGGTGCTCTTCAGAGGGAGCACCCTGTCCCTGTGTATGAACACTTCTTCAAACACTTTGGCCCAATCCCAATGGGAGTCCTGAGGACTAAGGACTAAAGACTCACAGACTTCATTGATCTCAGGTGCTAAGTGAGTGAGTGTGTGAGGCCACATGGGTTCAGATAGGCATTTGGGATTGGGACAGCACCTCACGAGATCACATGTACCTTGCCGATGTTTAATAACAAAGACGTTGCTGACATTTGCATCAGGCACGTGTGTCGTGCTGTTGTTTACCGTTTTTACCGGATTTTCCTGTGATCTCCGCGGTAAACGTCACAACACTTCGAACTGTGGGTAATTTCCTTAAGTGAAGTCTGCACCGAAGCAAACTCACGGAAAGGGCTCGGTGCTGTAAGTGTGTACTCAAGCCCTCATGCCTTTTGAAATTCGACATTGGGACAGCCCTAAGCCCTTACGAATTTCGCGAGAATGCGCACCAAAGTCCGTGAGTCTGTGAGTCCAGACATTGGGATTGGGCCTTTGAATATAAGACAGCACACGACAGAGCTGACAACCTTCCTGCTTGCTTCAAAACTTGTGGTCGTAGGGGCACTCCGCATCTATCTAGCAGGAGAACTGCCAGCAAGCAAGCTCATTTATATTACGACATACATTATTCTGTTCATATATGAACACCTTCGCATTAGACCTGAAGTGAGCTTGTCATATAGAAAATCTTAACTCTTAGTTATACAGTTAGCACAAGTTGGAGCACAGCCTTGAGACAAATCACTCAACACTTGAGACAGTTATTAGAAACCTACCCAGAGCCAAGCGTGCTCATGTAAAGGAGAGGATTACATTATGGTGTTCATGGTGGTGAGAGAGGATGACATATCGCCAGAGGACTGCCTCAGACATGCCATTGCTTGCTCCAGCACAACAGTTGGAGTGAAAAGAGCGCTTTCAATCTGATTAGAGATGGAATGACAGCTCAATCGGAATAGAAATTCTCATTTAAACAGTTCAATCAGAATAAAAATGCCTGATGCGATTTCGAATTTCAATCGGAATGAAAGAGGTGGCGTATTCTGTTTCTATTCTGATTGAATAGCCATGTATGCTGGCAATCGAATTGCCTGCTGTATCTTCTTCTTCTCAATAATTTAATCGGAATGACAAAATAAACTGTCCATGTAAATCCACCTACTGAGCAGGAATCAAATGACTGGTAAAATATGGATACAAAAATCAAGCAACAGAAAAATATCTATTATCAAAACAAGCCATTAATCACTCCAGGCTCAGATTGAAGAGCAAAGCAGACAGGCAACTTCAGTCCACCTTCCCCCTTTCAATGAAAGCCCTGCTAAATGAATAAATGTGTATGTACTAATGTGCACTCACAACCAATACCTCAACTCAGGCCAGGAATAACCCTGGGCTTTGAAAAACACAAAAACAGTGCTGCTGTATCAAATGGTGACTAGTTCTCTAAGGTTTCATGAGCTCAGTGTGATAGCTCAACTCATATCTGGGCCGTGTTCCCAGTCGGAGCAGAGAGAGTTGAATAACATATGTAATCCCCTGGCGAGCCTCCACTCCCTCTCAACAAAGGAGCCCTTCTCACCATGCCTGGGCGGAAGTGCTCCAAACTTAATATCCTGAATTCTAGGGACAGTCTAAACACGCAGCGGTGGAAAATAGCAGCAGCGGCGGTGGAGTCCATACCTTCTGGTGGGGATGTTGACATCTGCCAGCGTGTAGAGCGGAGTGAGGCTGGGCACCAGGTAGTGCAGGCGCGGGAAAGGCACCAGGTTCATCGTTATCTCATTCATGTCCATGTTGAGAGAGCCCTCAAAGCGTGCCGAACTGTTTGAAAGAGTTTAGAATAAACCATGGTGATATGACTTGAAAAAACGACAGGCCAAATGTATCACTTTAAAAAGCATAAAATACTGTAACCTTACAGTAAGTGTGACTATTATGTTGTACGGAGCAGTGGGTGATTTCAGTGTTATTCAAAGTTATTCATGTTCAGTCTATGGTTCTGTGGTGAGAGTTGTGTGAAGGCGAACTGGTCCATTCCAGCTACCTGGTGATATTGAGTAACAGATTGGCCACGATGTTGTTCATGGCATCGAAGGGCTTCTCCACCCCACTGACTCCGCCCTTACCGGAGATGACCGCGCTGTCCTTCTTAATCACAGAGCCGCCTTTACCAGACTGGGACATGTGCCGGATCTTATTCACAATGTCCACCAAAGACTGGCCAGGAAAGACACAGAAAAGAGGAATTCATAAACATACATATACATGACAGCTTTATATCTCACTTTATATTGTTGGACACTCTAAACACAAACACACACACACACACACACACACACACCTGATTCTCCACAGGTAGAACGCAGTCTGCGTGTTCCGTTAGCTCCCTCATGGCCAATATGCTGTTGTAGGGCGAGGTGATGACGTCGTCCTCAGCGGAGGGGTAGACTGAGGTCACGATGCGGTGGACCTCGGGGAACTCCTCTTCTAGAAGCTTCAGCACGTATGTGCCCAGGCCTGAGCCCGTGCCTACAGTACACAGCCAATCAGCGGAGAGGTTAACTCATGGCAGGACTGACGAGTACACAGCTCAGGTTGACACAGAGGCATTGTTGGAGAGGTGCAGCGCTGCAGGGGGTAGTTCAAGTTCAAGTTCAAGTTCACGTTCCCTTATTTATACCCATAGGTAGAGTTTGGAGTCCTCATACACACACATGGGAAAAACAAAGAGGCCAATACAGTAATAACACATCATTCAGCTTCAGACGGTGGAATGAAGCCTCTCACCTCCACCCATGGAGTGAATGAGGAAGAAGCACTGCAGGCAGTCACAGTGCTCCGCTGCACGCCGCACCTGCTCCACGATCTGCTCGCGGTAGGTCGAGCCGTACGTCCAGTGCCCCACGGCCCTGAGGGTGACAACATGTGGAAACGTAAACGTGTAAAAACATGTCAAATATTTGAACTGCAGAAGACCAAAAACGATTTTAGAATAGCTGTGACTTATATTTAGGATAAGGGATATGACTTTTAACTGAAAATACAGAGTTTGGGATTGTGTCGTCAAATGCAAAGAATTGTGGGAATTACGGTAACAGCAGCTACTGTACAGATAGACATACAATGAGATAGACGTGACTTATATCAAATAGACCTTTTTTTTCAACAGTTTCAACATGTAATCACAAATGTTGGCCTACATGGAAAGGATCTATACCGTGTAACTGTGTCTGTTTTACCCAGTGGATAAGTGTTTGTATGGGCTACTGCTTCGTAGCATCAGTAGGCAATCTCAATGTTACACAACCCGGAGAACAGAAGCAAATCTACAGCATTTAATGGTCTTTATTTTATTTAAGTAACAACCCGCTGCCTTCTTGTACATACAGTACTGTTATTGTGATGAAACTCAGATTTGCTAATATCACCGTCCATTAGTCTTCTTATCTCTTATTGACGCTAACTGTGTTCCCATTAGTAATCACTGTATCTTCCTGTAGATACACCTGTAATGGCCACTGCTTTCCAAACGTGACATAGTGGCCTGAACGCCATAAGAATTCGAGGTCAGTGTGACTTGATTTACAATGCTGCTTCTCCTCAATGTCCTTATCTGTTTGGAGATACAGTACATGCTCTTAAGGGTAAATACGCCATGCAGAGCCTTGGAAGGTCAAGGTTGAGACCTCTAATTTACTTCCTTTAAACTAGATATGTCTCTCTCCAGAGTCCTTGCACCTGGTGCTTGGCCTCAGTAGCTGTGAAAAAGAAACATATATCCTTGTTCTGGTTGCATTTCATTTTGCCCAAATATGGTGACAATTTTTCCCCTTTATTCAAGCATCACTTCAACAACACTTCCATGTTTTCCCTATTAAAATACAGTTACACGAGTAGTCACAGGACCAAGTATGGTGAGACAAAATAAAACGTGGTGCATTTCTAAGCAGGTAAGAGGATAACTATATTGTGTGGCGGAATAACATTGGGAGCACTTATCCTCACTCCAAAGTGAAACTGAAAGTGCAACAGTGAGGATATTACTGTGCCACACAATATAGTTATCCCTCTTACCTGCTTAGAAATGCACCACGTTTTATTTTGTCTCACCATACTTGGTCGTGTGACTACTCGTGTAACTGTATTTTAATAGGGAAAACATGGAAGTGTTTGGTTGCTTCTAACTTCATCTCTGTTTGGATCCTAATGAATGCATTGGGCTAGCTAAGTGCTATCACCGTAGCGCCGCGCAACAGAGCCAGTGAGTGAACGCATTGAAACGTGAGAGGTATGTATCAACTCATCTTAGTTAAGGGAATAACACAGTTTAATATGAAAAAACGGTGAAGTGTTCCTTTGAACAAGTTCAAACTGTTGTGAAACGTTTGGTTGTGAAACGTGGCAGCCTGAATCCACGTGAGGACAGCAGGGGACGTCTAGGGTGGGTCTAGATCATTCTGACAGCTGACAGCAACTGTCTGCATTATATGGGTTCCCAGGAAAGTCCTGCTGTGAGCACAGCAGATGCTTTCAAAATTCTATGAGCATAGAGTTAAGAGTTCTGAATTGAGCCACATGCATCTGACTGCATGAGTAACAACAGTGGACTCCAGGCTTCCACTTTTGAGACCATATTTGCTGGCCCACACAATGTATCTACTTACAAAATTGCAGAGGCATGTGCTTTTTTTTTTTTTTTTTACCAAAATGGAGAGTAAATCCTCACACACAAAGAAAGAAATCCTTCATTCTATTTTTGTATGCATGCATGTAGGCATTTTTTCATCTATATTGGAACTGATATGTTTCCATGTTTAGAAATGTCATGCAGTAAACATTGATTTCCTGTTCCACTAAGGTCCATGAAGTGACCATGGAAAAAAGAAATTTGAAAAATGGCAATGTCTACAATTGAGGTTATCATTAAAAAGTTCCAATCCACTGGAACAGCAAACTTGCCAGGACAAGGATCCACGTTTAATTGGCCAAGAACAGAAAAAGGTCTGTCATCTAACCACAAACGCCTAGAGTTTGCTAAATGCTACTGTGTTCTAACTGTTGGGCAACGAACACTCAAGGTGGGTTTGGTGTAAAAAGACTAAAAAAAGACCGTAAAGAACCTGATGGTGGAGGAAATACAGAAAATACAGGGAGAAATCGATCATTGGATCTACCATCAGGACAACATCTAATTCCAGTAAAAAAAACAAGCTTTTGTCATGGTCAGCTAAACCTCATAGACCTCATAGAGTGAGCTACAGAGGAGAGGGATTCTGAGGAACTTCTGTATTCTCCAAACTTGCTTTAGGAAGTGTTGTTTTATTGGCAAAGGGATGCTACAGTGCCATCCATAAATATTTACATCCAGTTTATATGAGGGTTACAAAGGGTTATAAAAACATCTCTCGGTAAATAATCCTAGTCTGACGTTTAAAAAGAGACACATTGTGATAACTGTTTAAAAGTTACTACATCTAGTAGAAAACAAATATTGTTTTCTTGATCCTTAACCTTCAGTCACTGCAGTTTTTCATCTATCAATGTAGTCTGGCAGAGAATTAAATAACATTGCTTTGTATCTTAACACAGACTGTCACAACTGATGGTAGCTAAAGGGTCATGAAGCCATTTAAGATGAACAGCAATAGCAATAACTATTTTCGCTTTCTTCAGACACATCATGACAGCAACAATGTAATCATGATGAAATGTTTTGGCTTGCGCAAATGTGGAGGAAATCGGAAAAGTCTAGTTCTCCCTTGTTATCCAGAGAAAATTAAAGATGTATTTTTCTTTATAACCATCTACTTATTTTGAGGAAAACTTGAGAAAACCTTGCAATAACAAAAAATGATCGTTCTTGGCTTCTGAATGTGCATAATATAAGTGGTGACATTTGGTGGTAAGTGGTGATTTCTCTCATCTGACACTCAAGGAGCAGTTTTCTAATTTATATTTCGCTTTTGACTGGTGCTCTGTGCATTTTGGTCAGTGATTATTTCATGTCCTCATGAAACAACAACAAAAAAATGTAAACAAATTGTAGTGTACTGATCATTTTGACTTTTGATCATTTGATATTACAAATGTTTGCACTTATAAATCCTACTGTAGGTTATTTTGTGATTCATTCCATTAAACACATACGTGATAATCCCAGATGTCATACAAATTAGCCATCCTTTCTGTTTGGTACTGGAATGTTCTAATATTTCCTCACCAGTTGTTCCCTGATCCGGAGACATCCGTGATTAGCTGTGTGCTGTCGAACACCTCCCTCAGTGGCCCCTGAAGAATCTCATTCACCACTCCTTCCTCCATGTCCACCAGCACAGCCTACAGAAAAACACCATAATCCCCTGCTGAGATGAGGGGACACTCCCAAACACAGTAACCCATATATCACCTCAGGAATTTACCCTGGCTTTCAGGGCACTGATCTTCCCCCCTGTGATGTGGGCCGCTCCCCCGTCGCTTCTCCTGGAAGTCAATGGACAGTGATATGCTCCCATGTCAGAGTGTTTGGGAATTATGCAAAACTGTCCAAATTAATGGCTGGATCACAGAGGGGTTAGCATAAATTACCTGGTGTCGACATTTCGAAAGAAGCTACTCAAAGCTTCATCATATATTCCTTTCTAGATCAACACAAAAACAGATATATCGATTAAAAAACATTTCAGAAAAATACAGTTCAGGAATAAAAAAAAATAAAATACACACAACACACCAGATAGGAAATATTTATTTTGCTGACTGTTTATGACTACTGAAGGTGTGACCTTACATTTGTCTGCCTATGCAACATTCACTTGATGTGACAAAACGTTGAAGCGTATGTCATTGCTTACCTTACAAAACCATTGTTTGTGTCAAGTCAAGTTTTAATTCCACTTCATTTGGAACCCCATGAACTACTGCTCTGTGTATGCCTCATGAGCATGTCATCTTCCCTGTCCTTGGATTCTGCTGCTATTTGTATTGACTTTCTTACGATTTGACAGTGAGGCCATCCTTTACAATATTTTTGTTTGCAGTAACAGTCAATGTTGAAAAAATATGTTATATATTACTATGGCTCCTTTGAACCGTGACATTTTCTTTACTGCTGCCACTGCAATCATTACAGACAAGCGCGAACCACTCACAGTGAATGAAACGAAGCGAGCGTATAGGCCATTGTGTGACATGCATAAATCAATGGTGTAAACATAATCATAGAGGACGCTATGGGTATTTATTTGAAGAGAGAACATAGCCTACATTTGTATGTGCAATTTATATTCACGATACATAGTAAAATATAATTAATACTATTCTATTGCACGTGGATTAGTTGTTTGAAAAGTAAAAAAAAAAATCCAAAGATTGTATTAGTTGTTTGAAAAATAATAATACTTTAATTCTAAAGGCCAAGGGAACTTTATCAGGATGCATAGTACCCTGGAACCATGAACAAAATCTGCCTGCCTCTATGGGAATTAAATATACGATACGGGTGTGTGTAATGCTGACTGCATTTTAAGGAAGAACATTTATTTATTTACAATACATTATCCAATCACAAAGAAAGTTGGTGTCCTTATATTAAGGCATTAAGATTAATTTCCAAAGGATTATCTTTTTTATTTCTGTTAATAGTCACGTTTAGCATGGGTTCACAAACTTTCAAGCAGCACTGTAGGTACATTAACTATTGCAACGAGGCTAGTCATTAAAGAAATGGTTTGGATTAAAACTTTATTGTCAGTTAGACTAGGTGCTGGATCCTACAGGTAAAACAAAGGTTTAAACAAAGGTAGCACTCAACAGTAGGCTTTGAAACTTTTTTAATCGTCTCACGTAGGCTTAGTCTGGGGAGTCTGCTGTTTATCTCTACTGCACCAGAGCAGTGATCAATGGGCATAGTTCAAATGACACTATAGCATCTGGATAGTCATTCAACCAATCAGACCAACGATCCGGGTGCGTCTTTTGGATAAGCTAGTTTGTGATTGGACCCAGGAAAAGTGTACAGGAAGTAAGAAAGGTAGTTGTGTATAGGTGCCTCTCATGTAAAGTTTATACATCCTCCCTCGCTCCTCGATCCTCCCGGATCTACTGTACAAGAATGATGGGGCGGCAACAACGATAGTCTCCCTTCGTCTATCTTTCTTTATGTAGATCAGTGAGGATCGAGGATCGAGGCCCGAGGAGCGAGGGAGGACGTATAAACTTTACATGAGAGGCACCCTAGGTTTCCAGGCTGACCTGCTGGGTGAAATCCAAATTGCCAGCAGATCAGGCTGGGGTTACCCAGCCTAGGATTGCTGCAGTTGGATGTGCAAATTCAATCAGACGACCGATATCTGATGATCGGTAGCCTACAACATGTAAATAACAGCAGAGTGAAACAACAGGGAAGAGGACATGCACAACAGAAGGCAACGACATGGAGTTCGACTTGACACAGACAATTGTTATGCAAGGTAGGTGAGCAATGATATTCATGTTTTGTCACTGTCATTTAGGGAATGGTGCATAGACACATGTTGTTAAGGCTAGTCGACAAAGGGTGCGTTCATAAATTCAATCTGACATACTTTGAACGCTCCGAGAGTGTGAATAAACACTCGATAATCCCGAATTTCGTATTACCTTATTTACATGTGCGTGTTCCCTCAGAGCAAGGTCCCAGAACCTGCAGCCAACTTGATTACCACACTGTCCGACTGTCAAAACAACTGGTTAGAATCAGATGTTCTACCATGACAGAAAAGTATTTTATTAACATTCATACACATAAACTAAATCGAATTCCCTTCAGTCAGTCTGACTGATAAACTTATTTAACTACGTTACACTTTACTTCACACATGTTCACATGAACTCACAGCTAACCAACAACATCTTTGCTCTTTGCCGGAGATGGTGCTGCTTCAGCTGTTTCACAGTTTTACGGCAAACTAACACATTACCTTGTACAACGATAGACTGTGTCATGTCGAGAGTAATCAGTTACGCGTGAGATCATAGACAGGAGTATATCATATTAATATTCTCCGCTTATCTCAAACTTAGAGGAAATTTGCCGCTATGCTCCGCGCCATTGCTTGAAACGGGCGCATGTTGATGACGTCAGGCAACCAATCACAATAAAAAATAAATAAATAAATAAATAAATAAATAAATAAATAAACCTCTGAGCTGCTCTTGTTTTCTGTTCTTTATCGTCAAGAAATTAAGAAAAACTACATGGAGGTGAAATTTGGATCCGTAAAGTATTATTTGCATATTATCGTATTCTGTTTTGTGATTTATAGCCTAACTCTGTAATAACATGTTTTTAATGACACCTAGCTTCATAAGGTAGCCTATGTATGCTGAAGATAGTGCATTAAGAGGAAAAATATGGTTGGCTGCTTCGAAATCTGACCAGAGCATTATTCTAGTACAGCCTGGTAGTAAACCAGCCCCTGGACACAAAATTGAATTAAATTGTGTATTTCTATGGGTAACATCCTAGCAGAATAGGCACACACACACACACACACACACACACACACACACACACACACACACACACACACAGGGCATGGGTCCCAATTCTCTCCATCAGTCTCTATTTCCTGTAGAGTGAGACTTTAAAAATGGTAGCATATCTGTACAGATGGATAACCAGACGTGTACATGGGCAGGATTTATTAGAACCAAATTTCCATAGTAAAGAAAAGTATCATTCCAAAGAAAATAAAGTTTGTTAATACATAAAATGATATGCAGCATAATATGCTATTAGATATGAGCTGGGTGATATTTGTTTAAAAAAAAAGGGTTAGTGTAGGCCTATTACTGCTTGATCCTTGATCAGGAAACTTAATTTGATTGTCATATCAGTTGTGGTATTTTCAGTGGTGAAATATTTCTGTTTATAGATTTCATAACATAAGTGACTCACAAGTGCAAGACGGTTTTGGACAAAAGTCTTTTATGCAACATACTGACAACACAACAGACACTCCCATTAGGACACAAGAATGATAATGGCATTAAATACAAAACACCTTTCAAACATGACAATCAGCATGTTGTTGTTGAATATCAGCATCTTGTTGCTATGGGACGATTTTGTTGTGATGAAGTTGTTGTTAGGCTGCAGGACAGGAGTTGACGCCGACCCCTCCACTGACCAGAGCTGCCTTGCGGAAGCTGACGGGAGTCTCGTTCACACTCAGGTTCCTGATGCAGCCTGTGTAGGATCTCCTGCTTGCAACTCTTTGTGGGAGCATTGATGCTAGCAGAGAAAAATAATCAGGTTAGCCTACTGACATTGTTATACTTACTTTAGTATGTTTTCACTTCATATTCATTCAGGAACTCAATGAGGATATTGTTGTAGGAATATGCATACAACCCATTTAACTGTGAAATACGCAGCATATTGCTTAAACACATAATGTTTTATTATACTGTACTGTATTGTGTATTATATAGTACTATACTGTATGCATTATACATGGCTACCAATGGTGAGTAGGCTAGCTGTGGAAATAACATAAACCAGGAGAGAAAGGGTATGCATGCACACTGCAACTGTACTGCAACAGTTGTGGATCATGTATAGACATTGGTAAATAAATACCCTGCATTACTCAGTCAATGCTAGATATTGGTCTTGTGGCGTAGACCTTTCACTTACATGGAGCTCCTCCCACAAACACAGGAGTCCTGGAGATTTGGGCTCCAGGGTTGAGGGGGCCAACCACATGATTAACCTCTGAATCTACATCCAACTGGACAACGTTGGCATCTCGAATCACTGTAAGTTACAATGCAGAGAAAGAATGAAAACCTATAGCATTACATTTCAATTCAGTTTGTGATCTCCAGGGACATTTGGATACCACTGGAAATATTGTTGTCCTTATAGAGAAGAAAAATCCAAAAACTATCAATTATAGGCCTACCTGTAATTCTGTGCCAGTTGCCATCACACATTCCCAACCTGGGAATTACAACAGTGGAGAACTCGCGGATGCCATTGTTCACCAAGACCACAACCTTGAAAAATGCACAGAAAACGGTTATCCAGTAAGGTGCGCTGAATCACTACTCTCATTTGAACGCATCTCTAGTGGACATTTGAACCTAACCTGGTTGTTATGGATGTACACAGAGAGGTACTCCTTCTCTGTTGTGTAGGCATGCAGTAGCACACCGCTGGCCACACGGGGGCGCACCTCCACCACCACTTCAAACTTCAGGCCCAGGCTGAAGGAGTCATCTGTGGGGGAGGAAGGGAGAGGCAGAGACGGTCATTCCGGTCGGCCCCTTCTGCACTGCAGCACCTCACCTCCACCGGCCGCCTCCGACCTGGAATGTTTTGCCGCGTTTCGACGCACCGTGGCATGTGCACGTGTGAAACCCTGCCGGCCACGCCGGGGTGTGAAATTGCTCCCTGCTTATTTAACAGCTGCGGCGCCATTCCCAAGACCTTGGTGTCTGATAGTATCCCCTCTCACCCTGCTCTCTCCTCCAATCCCCTCGCCCCTCACCGCCGCACTGGGACTATCATGTTCCACTGTCGTTATAGAGCCTCTGTCTCCTGTCTCCAGTGGAGAACCCTAAAGGGTGTTAACATTAAGTGAAGGAAACCTACCTAAAACTCTACTTTCATGTTTTACTGTGAGCATATGTCATTATGAAATGTGAAATACATGCACCATGTGAAGCCAACACAAGATGTTCCTCCTTTGCTAAAATCACAAACATCTTACACGGCTCAATCTACATCTGAGTAGGTCAGAGGGAAGGAGGGAGGCACTTTACAGGATTTCTCCGCAGACAAGCATGTCGTCTGCCCTTCCTGTTTTTCTCTACTCGAGATCATGGAATGTATTTGGCTTTTGAGAAGTGAATGAGCAACTGTGTTTTACCCAGAACCACATATCCGCCCTCCTCGGAGAAGTAAGCCCCCGGCTCAGAGGGCCCCTCAAAGCATGGAACCACCCCGAAGCTCCGGGACGCTGAGGACAGCCTCCGTCCGTTCAGCTGAAGACTCCTCACACAGCCAGTGAAGCTGTATGCAGAGTTCCTCTAGAGGACAAAAGGAAAGACAGAAAGGCCTAATAGTGAGCAATTGTCAGAAAAGGGAAAATAATATTGTGGTGTGTGCATTACATTATAAAAGTGGAAAATATGGAAACCATTGTTCGGATTCCATGGTGGAGGTCTACCACAGCTTAGGCAGGGTTTTGTTGTTGATTAAATTCAGATGGATTAATATAAACCTTACACTGTGTTGTTGAGAAGAACTTGTAGAAAGGCTTAATATATTCTGCACCTTCACTTTGTAGGTACAAGATATATGCTTATTGCATTTATTTACCTGTATATTCTTCTGGGCTTTTTCTGGAGGTACACCTCCCACATAGGCAGAGCCACTGACATGCCATGAGGCGTTGATGCCTGTGACTCGGTCATCAAGAACAGTCAGACCGTCAACTATCAGTCGGCCCATGTTGCCATCTCGGGTGAAAATGACCTGGAGGAGAAGAGGCGGCACCTCTGTTAGCCTTTACACTGAAACTGAATGAGTGCATGTAGTGATGTCAACATTTCCCACCCACAGACAAACAAGAGAACCTCCTTGTTTGAGACTGAAGATGACAATCTTGGCTTGTTAAAATGAGATGATCTCACTGCGTTGTGATTAAGGTGTATAACCATGAGATGATGTTATGGCGTGTGAAGAGGTGGTTATGGTCCTGGGAAATGTGTGAATTGTGTTTACATTGTGCCAAGCTCCGTCATTGTATTTCTCCTGGGTTTTGATCTTGACTCTCTCCTGGCCCACGTTGAAGGTGTACATAAGCTTCCCCTGGTTCATGAAAAGTGCCATGAAGTTGTCTTCTGTCTCATCTGACACGTAGAAGATTAAACCAAAATTGGCCTGAGTCTTCAGAGACAGAGTGAAGTGAGACCTGGGGACAACAGACAGACAAACATAAGTCTTGTTAGATGAAACCCCTGAACAATGAGTCTTTTAGATGGAATCCTCTCTCTTGTTAAGTCCATTTTGAAGCCTTTAATCAGAGACTAACCTTTGATTGATGGACTCTGAGATGTTGTACTCCTGACGGCTGTTAGCTGTTCCCCCATAGTGGTGAGCATGGCGTGTGGCCCGAGGCCTTTGGGAGAGGGTACAGGGTACGACCTCTGTCTGTGGAGCCTCCAAGGGTTCACTCTTCAAGCCCAGGAGACCCTGAGGGAGGCTGGACTTATCTCTGCTAACCTATGAGGAAAGATACTCATTTACTACCAGAGAGATCATTTAACAACTGCAAATATTACTATCAAAAATGTGCACATCTACAAGACATTTGTGATAAACCTAGAAATATGAATATGATCATGTTCCTACAGTATACACCACACTGTAGTTATGCTACAGATATGTGTACAGTACGTTTTACTGTTCCACTTCCTTTTACCTTGCGGGAAGCTCCGTGTTTGGGTTTAGAGGAATTTTTGCCTGCTTTGTGGTGCAGAGCAGCAGGGGCCTTCTCCATGGGGCAGTCTTGTAGGGAGGCTTGGACTTTGTCAGAGTACTTCTGGAAGTCTTCTGCCTCAATGTCTCTGTCATGCCTGTAGAGGTGTAATACAGCAGCAATGAGCGTCACATTCAGTAACAGAGACAGAGCTCCACATGTCATTTCACTTCACTAGCCGTGCTTTTGGGTGTAAATGGACCCACTATCAGTGATTAACTGCTAACACATGGCAGTTAATAGTGGTATCCAAAATTCTCTATGAATCAGAGGTTGAAATACAATCATTTAGTCATATTCAGGTAGAGCACCTATTATGGAAGCAGTGTTCATGTCCTGAGGTGATATGAGTAGTTACCTGCTTAAGTATGCATAGCTGATGCAGCCGGTGAAGTTCACAATCTTGCTTGTAGGAGAGCCCCCAAGGTAGAAGCTCTGTGGTGTGTAGGCAGAGGATGAAGCTGAGCTCGGGGAATGTTTCTTCTCTTGTTTATCGCTGTCATCAACGACAAGCTCATACCTGGAGGATAACGTTTCACAATTTTATTTGTATCTCTTTATTTTGACATCTCTTTAGAATACCTCAATGACTGTAACCAGAATCTGTCTTACTTTTTGACTGACTGACTTACTTTTTACTGGTAACAGAGGCTACAACGAAATGTTGCCTTCCATCGTTGTAGTTTTTCTTTTGTGATTTCACTTTGGTCCCTTTAGAATTCATCACAACTCCTCCGTTCTCCAGTGAGATTGAGAACTCATCAGCCTGAGGGACACAAAATGGATGATTTCACAAACCATGCATTCATATAGAGTCAATTGCATCGTCCACATACTGTAACCTTTAGGGGTGTTTGTTTGTGGTAATGTAGGAGATGATTTAAAACGGAATGTAATATTAAAACCAAGACACTTACCCCATCATTATGGTAAAACAGTAGGCCAGCAGATTGTTCTGTCCGGAAGTTGAAACCCCCCTCAAAGGCCTCAAAAGGCGTAATCTTGGCTGTGGATCCCAGGTAGCCCTCTCCAGTGAAGTATGCTCGGCGAGACATCTATTTAAAGTGTCAGCCAACAAATTAATAATCTTCTGGAAAATGAATGTTCTACAGCCAGTTAGTATTGCTTTGAAATTCATATTCACTTATATTGTCCTTACAATGATGATCATGATGAGACAATTGATAACAACATAAAGAGATAGTTTTTGTTTACTGATATTAGAGTCACTGACTGTTACAATAGACTGAGGACCCTGTGGAAGTTCTAAATAAACCTACACACCATATTACATTGTATTTAAAGTTAATGAAAGGAAAGCAGAAAAGCAGACTTTGTTGCATTAGGTGTTATCAAAGATAAGATTTGTTGTATAATCAATACATACAAAGGACTCTTCTGAACAGCCACTGCTGATGCCAATGGTTCCAGGTTCCTCAAGAAGATTGAAGTCCTTCTTCTGGAACTGGAAGCCTCTGACACAGCCTCTCAGGCCCTGTAATGAGGAGAGCTCCGGCCTGCCATGGAGAGAAGAGAATACACTCCTAAGGAACAGAGGACAAGTCTAATGGGACATTAAGGACGTGTCTGTGTAATGCTATCTAATCCCAGCCTCTGTGCTCCACTGAGATTGTATTACAATTGTTCAATGTTACACCTCCAAGGTTAGGAAACTAATTTAGTGCGAGACAAGGTTGGGCAGCTCTCAAGGTCTTTTCTTTTGTGTGCGAGTGGGACTGTGTGCAGCTCATTAACTGTACATGCCTGGAGTTGAGAATGCTGGAGGGACCGCCTCCGATGTAGATATCGGAGAAGGGCAAGGCTTTTTTCTCATTCTCCATGGATTTCACATGACTCCTGTCCACCAGCAGAATGATCTTTTTCGAATGGTGGTAGATTACAGACACCTGAGAAAAGAGATATTTTTAGAAAGGGCGTCTCTTTCCGGCGCGGGTGAATAATGCTGCTGAAAGAAAAGAAATGTCAACGGTAGAAGCTTTACCTCATGGTTCCGTGCGTCGTTGATCTGAAGTTTAGGTAACTTGCTGTCCATGACAATTGGTCCCCCGGCAAAGTTGAAATCATATTTGAGATGGAGGTACCCATCTTTCAGTCCCAGCAAGAAGTAATTCGACTGGAGAAAAATATACACACTATTTTATCCACTGTTATAATTACTGTTGTACAGTTATTGTTGTATTTAAAATCAGTGATGCCAATTCAACCTCCAAGCATCCAGGGGAAAAAAAAAATATTTACCCCATTGACCATCAGAAGCAAGATGCCGTCGTTGGCTACAGTTCGGACTTCAACATCAAACCTGGTGACGATGCTAATTCGACCCCTCCTCTCGATATCGCTGACCAGGGCATAGCCAGTGCCGTCAAACAGATAGCTGGCCACTCGGCTCTGAGAGAATGCCAGTTTGTTCCTGCAGTGCAAAAGTTCAGATGGTTCATTTTACACACAGGAAACCGGCCCACAGCGGAGAAAGAGGCCTTTTTAAACACACACACATATGTGTGAACAGTCTGTCTTGACAGGGTGCGACCTGGTGCCTCTTTTTGGGCAAAGGTTGTTTAGGACATACGGTGAGAAATACCATGGTTTGGGAGTAAGATGAACAAGAAAAGACCAGTGTTAGAAGTTGGTGTGGGTGGCAACGGCACTGCTATTTGATTCATGAAATGATAGTCTTTGAAGTTTCAGAGTCTCTTGAACTCTTTTAAGTATTTCACCTCTTTTTAATGCACCATTATAACATACAGTAGTTGGTATAATATCGACAAAATGACATACCTGGCACAAGGTGGTGAAGCTACCACATCCATTTTATGGAGTTCTTTGAAGTTGTACAGGCTTATGACATCGTTATTCAAAGACGCCAATTCTAGACATCCCACAAATGGTGCAAGGCTTAGGGGTGGAGGGAGCTGCCAAGAATCACAATAAGAGTATTTTAGTTCATGAGCAACAAATATACCTAAAAATACAAGAAGTTCATACTATGCAAAACTGACTTTTCCAATTTCCCAATGACATACTACAGGCTTGCCATAGCAAAGCACTGCCACCAGAGACAAAAGTCACTATTGCAGCCTAAACTGATTCAGTGCATTCTCAGCTGTGGAACTGGGTCATGTGTGAAATCCAAACTATTTGGGAAGAGGAGCTGATGGAATGAAAAAATGAATTCAGTGCAGCCAGGAGCATATGCAGCCGGGCTGGTGCGTGGTCTGCCTACCTTAACACTGGGAGGGACGCCTCCTACAAAGAAGACTGTGTCTGCGGGGTCCAGGTCAAACAGGGAGTCGGCCCCAAAAGCCTCGCCCTTCTGGATGAACTTCTGCTCAGCTGTGGTGCTTTGACTGGGCACGGTCAAGAAGATCTTCCCATGGCGACCCAGCCTGTAGCAGGAGCACAGAGCAGTGGGAGTTTAATGATGAGACAGACAATGCCTTAATGTCCACATGACATGCTCTGAACCCCAGCACTCTGGCACAGTGCCACTGTCAAGTAATAAGCCAGGAAGAACTTTCTGGGAACATCTCAAAACACAACTCCCACCAGCGGATTGAGCCAGATGTCTGGGATGATTGGAAGAAAATAAATAACTGAAGGAGAGTTCTCCTCTACAAAGGAGCATTAGCCAACTTCCTGTCTGCAGCTCTTCCTGTGTAAAAGGCAGCACTTTTAGAGAGTAGTAGAGTGTTTGTATGGAATGGGGCCAGTAAGTGTGTAATGAAGCAATCAGACTTGTATGGTCACCTCTCCAGTCTGATGAGGTTGAAAACGGGAGGCCAGGAGCTGACGGGTTTGGAGCTCAGTGGGATCTCCACATCCTCCTTCCCCAGGTTGTAGACGTACACAAGATTGTCATTCTTGATGGCCAGACCCATGTAGTCCTTCTGCCCCTGTAGAAGATAAAACATACATTTGATATCACCTTTTAGACTGAGGAAGCAGGAGAAGACTATTCACTGATGCTACCAGCATTCTGTAACTCCAACACTTCATACATGTGCACTAACAGTGTAGCCTACTCCCTCTGTTAAGATACTGCATCCTACAGTAATAGAACACACACATGAGCTCTCTCATACTGCAGTACACCAAATGAAACAAGCACACATTTGCAGAGACACCCAGAAAAAAACACTTTGAGTGTTTCCGCGTCCTCTCTCCCCGTTTACGAGCAGTTCACCGCGGCATCGCCACCATTCAATAATGCAGGAAGCCGTCCGAGTCTCCGAGAGAGGCGTCGTTAAAGCGACGTGAGGCCCGGGCAGAGCCTGTCTCCACGCTGCCCCCGTGTGTGGGGGGCACTCTGATGCAAATGTAAATGATCTGCCACTTTGAAAGCACACAAGCCATTGTTGCGGGCGTCTCTTGGAAACCTTTTGAAAAAGGCAACTGTCAGCTCTCCAAGGCCTTTCCTGTTCCACATGATCACAACAAACTATTCATCTCCCCGTGCTGCTGCCGCGCCTTTCATCTGTGCCGCCCTCAAGATCAAACTCTCTGAAGTTTCGCTGGTAGAACTGAAGCTCTCCCAGTCTCTCTCACGCGTATACACACTTACACAAAACACACACACACACACACACACACACACACACACACACACACACACACACACAGACAACAGAGAGAGTTTGTGAAGTTGGTGCTTTGTACTGCTCTGCCTTATATAAGCCCCGAGAGGCGGTGCTGGGTGATGTGCCAGCTCTGCTCTCGTCTCTTGTCTCTTCTCTCTCTCTCTCTCTCTCTCTCTCTCTCTCTCTCTCTCTCTTTCTCTCTCTCTCTCTCTGCATCTTGCTCACATTTTTGTCTCCGAGGTAGAGGATGAAACGGTCCTCGATGGGGTCCTTGTCGGGGTCCACGCGCATGAACAGGCTGATGGTGGTGACGGCCTTCAGCTCCTCCACATTGGGATGAGGCTGCACCTCCACAGACGACTGGCCATTGAACTTCATGGAGATTTGGACCTGCAAACAGACACATAATGATTGATCTTGAAAACAGTGTTGTTGCTGCTGTCTGCAGTTGGTCGTTTTGCTTGCATTTTGGACATTGGACATTACATTTAATAGAAAGTTAACATTCATGATGAAATACTGCATGTGATTTGTGGATGTGAAAAAAATGTCAATAGTTTGAGACTGGAAAATACACAAAGACAAAGGTATCTTCAGACGGTCCCAGTCTCAGTGTGGTGCACGCATATGGCACATGAAAACTGAATCAGCCATCTGCCATCAGCAGAGCACATTTTCTCAGACAGGCAGAGCACTATGCTCCGTCTGGCACATTAAGAATTGAAATTCTATTATGTCCAAAAGTCTGTTTAAAACGGGCTGCATGGTCCAAGCAAGCCCTCTGGCTGGAGCGTACCTTCTTGGCCACACTCCTGGCCTGGGCGATGAGCTCTCTGATCTTCATGATGTTGGTTGAGACATTGTTGACAGGTTTCTTCTCCTCCACCACGCGAAGTTTATCCAGAAGCTCCGGAACAATCTCCGACAGGTTCTCCACTGCGTATAGACACATCAGACACACGTCATTACAGCTGCCCCATGTGGTGGAACATCACATAGTAATGCTCCATTGTAATAACAAAGATCTTTTGGACTGAATTATTTTGCTTCAGTAAAAACAAAGTTCTCTTTTGGTGTTAGGTCTTAAATTGGGTTAAATTGGGTTACCCGCTTCTCCAGCTTGGACTACAGCACGGTCGAAGGCTTCTGCTGAGTACTCGTTGTTGTGCAGGTTGTTGGACCACTCCTGCACCTGCTGACTGATGGGGGTGATGGTGTCCAGGACCTCTGCTGAGCGGTTCAGGGTGTTCTTAGCCACCTCCTGGGAGAACTCCAGCCGGGTGCTCGTACGGTCTGACGAGGACAGAGTCACAGAAGACTTGGATTGCAATACTGTACATGACCAGATATATGGTACAGTATGCCTCACCATACCCCTCCAAGTTGTCCATAGTTATTATACTCAATACAAACTGAGTGAATATATTTATTTAGGAAATGCACACAAATGGAAAATGAACTGTTACCTTTTTGCAATGCATTGAGGTCATCCATTATAGCAACGAGCCTCCCGTGTGAGTTAGTCAGGGTCTCATTTGTCTCCTCAATGTAAGTCAGTGTGTCGCGGACCAAGTTTTTCACCTCTGAAAGACAACATCAACTCAGGGCCCAGAATGTCCACCAACATTTAATGATTTCTATGATTTCTATATCTTTCAGCTCAAAGAAACATTAACATAAAAGAACCATTGACTGAGGGCTGACTGAGGTTTCTCAGGACAAGTGATAAAATATGTTTCCTATTACCGTATTCCTCAGAGCGCAGGGAGACAGCCTCTTTAAAGTAGAGATCACTCTGTGTCTTCAGAAAATCAAGCTGTGTACCAACCCCATCGATGGCCTTTGATAAATAACACACAGCAACACAGCACAGTTGTCAAATGAGTTAGAGGATGAGGAATGGTAGAATGATTACATTGTTTAACCTTTCCCACTATTTCTTAGCAAACTCACATCTTCAGCGCGCGTAGCCAAGTCCAGGGTTGTCAGTCCTGTTATGTTTGCATCATCAATGTATTTGATAATATTGTCATATACATTGGCTGCATTTATAGCTTTCTGGACAAACCCGTTTGCATCACTCCCTTTGAGATTACTGAAAAGAACATATTGCAATTAGTCCTTGTCAAATGGCATGTTTAACACATACTTTTATGTCATTTTCAAATAGTGAAGGCCAGGAGAATTCCAGCCATTTTTCAAATAGCCCTCATGTTCATGCCCCCAGGGTATAGCACTGTAGCTGCCTGGCAACTCTAGCTGTTGGCTGCAGCAAATCGAGCTGGGTAAACCAGATTGTGTTCGGGGTTTCTTTTTTGTACTGACAGTACACAATGACCTTGAGAAACAGACATCTATTTGAAAAATCACCAGAATTCTTTTTTTAAGTCATTAGAAAGATTCCAACATTTCACAAGGACAGAAAGTAATTAATCTAAATGTCTCTGGCACATGGATCTTCAACAATCTGCATAATGTATTTGCTCTGGTGATTGATATGAACAATACAAGCAGGAAGTGGTCCAACATTTGGAAAAGATGCTGTTGTGGGCCGTACCGCTCCAGTTGCTCAGCTTGTCTCTCGAGCTCTTCAGCGTGCTCGGTGGCTTTCTGCACCAGGTCCCTGTCGGCTAGGGACAGGCTCTCTGTTTTGTCCATCAGCAGTGTGCTGGCCCCATCAACGGAGGCATGGTACTGACTAACGTTCTGAAAAGAGTGAACAAGAGTCATGTTTAATGGCATTGTCCCAAGACAATATCCTTTGCTGTTTAAGATATCAATGGGAACTGTGGAAAATGTTATTGTTGCCAGACACAGAATTTAAGATAAATTGGTCGATTTAAACTGGTAGACTAAAATGACATCATTCCACCAAGCCTGCTCTCATAAATCTTTAGAAAATGTTCTGAAACCGAAAGTCATCTTTTTGATGGTATCTATCAACAATCTCCAAACAAATCTCCAAAAAATGTGTATTTAACACTTCACTACTTTATGCTCATAATTGCGAACATGCTCACCTTCACCATGGTGTCCAGATCGTTCACACCCATCTCTGCCTCACTGATGATGTCCTCTGCCATGCTGAGGGTCTCGTTCACAGCCTCGTAGTTCTCCCTCAGCCTCTGCTGCTGCGCCTAAGCACACACAATGGACACATCTCTACATCACTCACTGACCACGGATCAGTAGAGAACATGTCAGCTCAACAGTAAAGGTGCTCGCTGTCAGGGGTTGTCTGTAAAGAGACAACTTACATAGCGGTTATTCCACTGTGGCATGTTATCATGTTATATTTTGAACATGAACATGAATGCAAAGCAGACTTCTGGTTTTATGGGAAAGCAACCTAGCCGTCCCGGAGGCAGAACAGATCTGATTGGAGGATAACAAATAGGAGCTAATCTCTCAGATGCCCACATGTATGGAACAGCCAACCTGATTTATTTATGTCATTTAGAACAACACCCACAGTTCCTGCAACGTTTGGTTTTGTAAAGCAGCCAGTGTTATCTTGCTGATTTTATTTTATTTCTATGAAAATGTATGAAAACGTATCCAGATTGTGTAAATAAACAATAAGGACTATTAAAACAAGTCTTGCCAAGGCACTCAAGAAAACAGAGCCTTCTGCCTTTAGCTATGGAATTACAACACTTTTGTAATAATAATTCCCAGCAGATGTTTTGAGTTAAACTCTAAAACATGTTTGGAAAAACAATTACAGAGGTGTAGGGTTTAGTCATAGCATCTAATCATGATACATTCCTATCACATCAACATTTACTGTAAGTTGAAAGTGTGACCTTCCTCAATGTAGGTCCTGATTGAGCTTTAGGGGCACTAAGTGTCATGGTGCTTGGGACAAAACATTGAGGAGAGATTGAGAGAGTTTGCATTACAGTAATAGTAGAACATTTCCCAGTGACATTCAAATTCAAACTGTCACCTGTCTGACTGTCTGAGAACAGTTGGAAGAAAAAGGCACCAGGTTAATTGGCAACTTGATTATTGCTCCCAGCTCCATTTCTACATTACATTTGGTTACTTATTAGCTTGTTCATAAAGAAACAATTTCCTTCTGCATATAACAGGCTAAGCTGAACTCCCATAACAGGGAGGGGAGGAAGACTGCTGCCAAACTCAACATAACTCAACTCCTCCACTGACTGTCTGAACCCCTGAAGCATTCAATGAAATACAATTAAATGAAACCCTGTTGACAAATGCGGAGCGCTTGGGATTGGGAGGGTATGAGGAGCTGGGTGGGAGGGTTAGGGGATCAGGCGCTCATGCCGTGCTAGGCCGTCTGGAGCGCTGGGTTCAGTGGGGAGTTACCTTGTTCCTCTGGAGCTTCAGCACGTTGGCCTGGTGCCTCTGCCTGGTCTGTGTGTTCGTGGTCTGAGCTTGTGCCAGCAGCTCCTCGGCCTGGGAAAGTCTGGAGCTGAAGCGCGAGACGGCCTCCCTCACGGGGGCCACGCGGCCCTCAGTGGACATCAGACGCTTCTCCAGCTGCTTCACACGCCGGTGCACTAACAACACACAGAGAAATACAATTAACTGTACTGCATATTCTGCATATTCAGTATTACTGTACTGCATATAATTTTTCTGTGCAGACAAAAGATATCTTCAAAATGATGTCCCCTTCTTCTTATTATTATTTTTTTTTTAATTAAGTTTTACATTAGACTATGAATACTCAGCTGAGGAGTTTTATTTAAATGTGCAATACATAAGAGCAATTGTGCATTGCAGTCCAAAATCAAAACATTTAAGAGCACTAAGTAGGCATATAGCACCTTTAAACATTACATACTGTACTATCTGTCACACTTATCTCAGTTTCCTACTACATGAACAGCTGTACAGTATGTGTTGCATTATTGGGGGGGAGAGAATCTCACAGTCATGGGCTTCAGCGGTCTCGTCTGTTGCTAAGGGCGTCTTCGGGGACAGGTCAATCGTCCTCATCTGGCTGACCATTCGCTCGGCCTGCAGGGTGTTGCGCCGGGCCGTCTCAGGGTCCACCTCCTGCTGCTCACTGTACTGCTCCCAGTCACTGATCATCTCTGAGAGGTCAGAAACAAGACGTGTGTGTGAGTGTGTGTGTGTGTGTGTGTGTGTGTGTGTGTGTGTGTGAGAGAGAGAGTGTTTTCTCTTGTTACAGTCCATTTCCTTTCCAGTTTCACCCCAAATGCTCCTCCACACTCAACATGAACTTGAGCAACAGCTGCATCCTCAGGGAACCATATCGCATGCCTAAGATCACCCAGCCACAGCACAGCAGTCATTGTGCAATGCTTTGGCTGAGGAAACAACATCACATTGCTAACTTCATTGCATTCTCCACAAACCTTGAGTGTGAAGATTAGTACAAACTGTTAACATTGCTCAATTGTAGAGCTAAAGCCTACAAAAACCTTCACAAAACCAATGCGTCTGTGAATCTGTCTGAGGTTTCTTCCTATATGTATCTCCAATTCCAGGGAGTTTTTCCTTGCCCCTGTTACTCATGGGCTCTTTTTGAATGTTTAACACTCTGTAAAGCGTCATGAGACATGTGTAATGTTTTGGCGCTCTATAAGTAAAAAAAAATAATTGAAATTGAAATTGAATGGCAGTGCGATGTGAGTGTACTGTACCTTCTATGAGCACGTTGAGTGCGGTGAGGTTCGTGGTGAGCTCGTCGGCCAGGCTGAGGCTGCGCTGGGTGTCCTCCTCCACACTCTCTCCCAGGGCCTTGACTGAGCTCCCCTGGCACGCCGCCACACACAGCACAGCACAGCCAATCAATACGCATCCTCATCAGAGACGCTCAGCACTCTCAGACAACTTAATACGCTTGAGGCTTAAGTAAACCGATAGGTCATTTTGGGATACGAAAACATTTAGAAACATTAATCCAGTGCTGACAGGTACTACAGGTCCTGCTTCCACATTAGGAAATAGAGAGGGAGAGAGTGCGGGTCTTACTCGCTCTGAAAAAGGTAGTGCATCTTCCACCAGGTCTACTGTGGCCTCCTCCAGCTCATCCGTCTGGGATCTCATCAGGGCCGACTTATTTCTCCAGCCAACAAACTGCATCTGGAGAAAAACATGAAAAAAGCTCCAACTCAGTCAGATTAACATGATCCTAAACCAGTGATTCATTGTGTTGCCACTGCAAAAAATTAAATCTAACCAAGTGTTATCAACCTTATATTAAGATCAAAATATCTATTTGGTATTGCTTTTAAAGTCACTTGCCTAACACTCTCTTGTAAGATCATTTTGACTTAATTCAATAAGAATTTGATTTATTCGAAGGAAATTGGGTCTTTATTAGATTAGAAGTTTTTGCAGTGTAATAGTTCAAATGTTTCCATGTTACAGAGACTGAAACAGGAATACTGTAACAACACATAACCATAGTGATTTGCTTTAGTTTCCCCCTGGAGACAGTGAGGGCAGCCTGGCCCAGTGTGGGGGGCTCTGGTCTCACCTGCAGCCGCTGGGCCGTGTAGTTGTAGTACTTGAGGCGGTCGTTGGCCGCCGCCCCAGTGGAGATGTTCAGCACGCTGACCTTCAGCTGGTCCAGGGTCTTGTTGGACTGCCGGAGGTCTCCGATCAGGTGCCAGATGCACTCATCACAGTCTGTGGCCAGAGGCAGAGCAGCACATCAACCCTCCATCATGCCCTCCACACTGGGAGAGTCCAGTAGTGCAGTAAAATTCAGACTGGCAGTGTCTGTACTGTTTCACTACACTGTTTCATTTGTTGGCTTTTACATGTAAAACTTAAACAGATCTAACCTATTCTGTGTTTCATACAAAACAATCATACAAAAAAATTCTATGCTGTTTCCCTCTTGACACCTCATTCATGTAGGTATCCATGTTCATGTCAACTTACTCCTCTTGGATCACCTTGCCTTTTGCATGATTCCTACATACTGTAATGAATGAAAAATGAATATTATTCTTTGTCGTCTGTCCTGAACACTACTTTGAGGCTGATAGCTTTGTCCACTTGACTGTGCTGCTCTGGGCTGTACTGTGCTGGGCTGTACTGGGCTGTGCCATGCTGGCATGAACTGTGTTGTGTTTGTGCTCTCCTTCATTGTGGGCCGTGGCAAGTGTACTCACCGATGTTGCACTCGCTGACCTGCGAGGCTTCGGGCAGACACTCTCCCGTGTCCATGTCACAGTGGCCGCTGGTGCAGTCACACTCTGGAACACACAACACTCCGTGAGGCTCTGTCCTGGCAGGAGCTAGCACACACCTGCAGCGCTACAGTAGAGCTAGGCGCAGGGCCTTAAACAGCTGGGCTAGCATGGCGGCGGCGATGTCAGAGGAAGCAGCCCACGGCTAATCCCCACAGCCGCCTGCAGGTGGCCTACAGTAAGCGGATACCCCGGCCATGACATCAGCAGTGAGTGGGTGTGGGAATGGCAGATAGAGCGGCTCTCTGGAGAACATGCTAGCGCTTAAGATGGGCCTTATCTGAGCTGTGAGGCTACAGAGGACAGTGTGGATCACGGCTGGAGGTCAGTGTCTCACGACCCCCAGGGGAGCATGATATGGGCCTGAGACCAAATTCCAATGACATGCCCAGAACTTGCTTTTGGTCATGGCCAACTTCATATGACATTCATTATGAAATGACTGTTTTCCAACAGGATTAGCGTATAAGGCACAGGACTAGTGTGTATAAGGCACAGGACTAGTGTGTATAAGGCACAGGACTAGTGTGTAAGACACAGGACTAGTGTGTATAAGGCACATGACTAGTGTGTATAAGGCACAGGACTAGTGTGTATAAGGCACAGGACTAGTGTGTATAAGGCACAGGACTAGTGTGTATAAGGCACAGGACTAGTGTGTAAGACACAGGACTAGTGTGTATAAGGCACATGACTAGTGTGTAAGACACTGGACTAGTGTGTATAAAGCACAGGACCAGTGTATATAGGGCACAGGACTAGTGTGTAAGACACAGGACTAGTGTGTATAAGGCACATGACTAGTGTGTAAGACACTGGACTAGTGTGTATAAAGCACAGGACTAGTGTGTATAAGGCACAGGACTAGTGTGTATAAGGCACAGGACTAGTGTGTATAAGGCACAGGACTAGTGTGTAAGACACAGGACTAGTGTGTATAAGGCACATGACTAGTGTGTAAGACACTGGACTAGTGTGTATAAAGCACAGGACCAGTGTATATAGGGCACAGGACTAGTCTGTATAAGGCACAGGACTAATGTGTAAGGCACTGGACTAATGTGTATAAGGTACAGGACTAATGTGTAAGTCACAGGACTAGAGTGTAAGGCACAGGTCTAGTGTGTGTAAGGGACTAGTGTGTAAGTCACTGGACTAATGTGTAAGGCACAGGTCTAGTGTGTGCAAGGCACAGGACTAGTGTGTAATTCACAGGACTAGTGTATGTACTGTAAGGCACAGGACTAGTGTGTGTAAGGCACTCACTCTTGCAGCCTGAGGTGCTGTAATCCCAGTGGCCTGGCAGGCAGCGCTCGCAGTATCGGCCTCCAGCTCCAGGACGGCACTTGCAGCTGTGGGTGAGAGGGTGGCACGTGGGCTTGTGGGCAGCCAGAGCGCACTCACAACGCCGACAACCCAGACAGCTGGAGAAGCCTGAGTGGCCCTCCTGTAGGGGGGAGGGGAGACGGAGGGGTCATTAGGACATGGAGTTTGTGGAAACAATGGCGGAAACACATTGTCTGACTGTGACTTTCAGTTTCAAATTCTGCCAAGTCAGTTTGTTGAGTTGAAAATGTATTTGATTCAATACAAAACTGTCTGGATGGGATGGCAATGCATACAGAACTAACTGCTGGGTGAAGGTCTGAAAGGTGAAGAACATTCAAGTGATTGTTCTGAGGGCATGTTGGCCACACTCGTACCTCACACTGGTCACACAGCCGGCCGACGACACCAGGCCTGCAGTGGCACACACCCGTGCGGTCATCACACGAGGCCGTGCCACACTTGTTACACTGACACTCTGAAAAGCACACAATAAACAAACAGATTGATATAACATAATGTACGTAAATACATAGTATATCAATACTAAACAGTAAATAAAAACCAATTGTAGTGTGGTTCAGAAATGAGTCACTGTTTCTACACTGTATTGAGCCTTGGAGATCACTATATTTACATCTCAAGATAATCCGTGGAAAGATTCCCCGGGCCCCTGTCCTTGTTATGCTGACAGTAAACAAACCAACAATGACAGCATGGTGCTATTCCTGCTCATGTGCTGGAGTCACTGAGCTGCTTGTGATGTCCAGTACTGCGCTAGCTAGCCAGGGCCACACGAGCGCAATCCTGACCACCCTGCAGCTCCAACTGTGTAAACAATGGCTGCATTTCCCCAACCTCTATGAACAAGGGCTTATGCTCATAACTCCAATTATGAGCCTGGCATGGCCCAAAGGGTGTTCTGAAGCAGAGCTTTCCGCATTACTGTAGTATCCCCCCCTCGGTGACATGAGACTCTGTTTTCCACAGGCCTCTCTCAACAGCTCCTCAGCATGTGGGGGAGTCATGTGAATGAGTATATCTAGCTGCGTCTCTTGCATGTTTTCCAGTTGGCTCAGTGCGGTGCCCGCGGGCTGTGATGTCTAAATGCACTGTTGGCACGCACCCCTGCAGTCCTTGGCGTTGACGGCGTCCCCGTAGAAGCCGGGCGCACACCTCTCGCAGTTGGCACCGGCCGTGTTTCCCCAGCAGTTGAGACACTGGCCCGTGACGTTGCTGCATTCGTTGAAGATCAGGTTGGGGTCAGAGTTTCCATTGCAGTCGCACTTCTGGCAAGAGTCTCCAACCTTCATAGGGTTCCCATAGTAACCTGGCGCACATCTGTTGAAGTGTATGTAGGTGTTTACTGTTCTGTTAGAGCGTTTTATAACAGTGATATTGTTATAGCGCGTCACTAAATAAAAAGAACGCCTCCGGACTTTTTGAAGGACACTGAAATGAAAAGCACTATGACAACTTCAGAGATTAGGTTGTTGTTGCTCTAGGTGCAAATAAACACAATTTTATTGAATGGAAATAGAAGTTGCCGTAGAAAAGGATATTTGTTTATATTGTGGCCTTGGGGAGGCAGTCTGGCCGGTGGTTGGTCGGCACCCACCTCTCACAACTGTTTCCAGCGTAGCCTGGTTGGCACACGCAGCGCAGAAAACTCCCCCTCCGGTCACAGTACTCGGCGAAGCTGGCGAGACAGACAGGGGAAGGAATTCTAGTCAAGTCTGGGCACACCAACACACCAGCCACAACACACACCTCTGCTCTGCTGCCTCTCGCTCCAACACTGAACCGGAATAGGATGACCCCTCTGATGAACCTCTGGTCACTTACTTGTTGGAGGGCATTGGGAGAGGGCAGGCACAGGCGCGGCACAAGTGACGCCCGTCGCGCGTGATCTCTGGAGCGAATCCATCCTCACAGCTTTCGCAGAAGTCGCCAGTGGAGTGGTCTTTACAGGACTGCAGGGGAAATGACCAACACAAAAGGGTGACACACAGCAAAGCCCGGAACAACCTCACTTCCATGCCAACGCATATGGTCCAACTCTCTGGCAGCCCTGGCCTATTGGGTAGGACCCAAGGATGGCCGGTTCCATCCCTCACTGGTAGGAAAACTGTGGGCAAGGGAAGTGGTCAAACATCGCTCACCCACCGAACCCCTAACTGCTCCCTGGACGCCGCAGCAGCGACTGCCCGCTGCTCTGGCTTTGTGTGTGTCCATGACTCACTGTGTGCTCTGGGTTGCTGTCCTTATCAATAGACAAATGAAACGAATGCTGCCACACAGTGTAGCTTGTTTGTGTCGGAAAACAAGATTTATCTCTCAGATTCCTAGTCCCCTCAGCTGTGTGTTTGCGGCTGATCTGATGGATGTGGACAATGTCAAGAGCACATCTACATTAAGCCAGTTCAGTTCAGTGTGAGAAAAACACCTACTCTCTGTGTTTCCTCAGAATCCACCCTGTGCATGTGCTGTTCTATGCCCTGTGCCCTAGCAGTAGAACTTTAACAAAACAAGACCTTAATCATTTCTTGACAAACCACCACATTCTTTGGCAGGCAGCTTCCCTCCACAGCCTTGCCCAATGTGAGTCATCATCGCCACTGGAAAGCATAACCGACCTGTATTGGGAGAGACTTACTATGCAGATTCCGGTGATATCTTCACAGCTGTCCGCATGGCCTCTGCAGTTGCACGGCAAGCAGTCCCCTCGCTCGCTCAGGAAGTTTCCTCTGGAGCATACCTGGGAAAGGTAATCAGACAGGGCAATCACGACCACAGCTACAAGCCATTTGCTCTTCTCTCCAAGTTATGGAACAAAGTTGAAAGGAACAGTTAAACGGTCCTCAAAGTGAAGCCAGGCTTTACAAAACACAAACTTTCCCAAGAGCCTCTTTTTGCCAAAGAGACATTATTCAATCATGTGCAAGTCATTTGGCTGAACCACCACCTGGGTCCACTTTGCAAAAAGTGGTTGGTGTGATTGAGATTTTTCTTGAGAACATGCTGTTTTAAAAACTCTTTCCTCAGAATTCTACGCTTCATTTATTCGGAAATAGAGTAGCCATCAATACTCCTGCTCTGCTGTGGGGAAGCGTCTGAAGGCATCGTAGTAATCAAATCTGGAGACCACTGGGGGGAATAACAGGATGAACACCTGTTCTGTCTGAAGCACTTACTTCAAAGAGCACCCATTTCCTCTCATTCAGCAGAGAACAGCATTCGTCTGCTGGAGACTAGTAAACTGTACCCTTTGTTATCAGTGAAGGAATTCGGGGCTCATTCTCTCACTACTGACTGGACTGCGATGCAAATGTGAAATTCTCATCCCACGGAGGCCCTTTTGTTCCGGCGTCGACTCCGACCGCCACGGCCTCCCCACCCTCGCCATTAATTTATCGGTTGTTCATGGGCCGCTGGATCCAGTGTAGTCCGTTCTCACACATTCCTGTGGGAAGGGAGCGCCGTGATTTACTCCAGAGAGGGCAGCCGAGCCAGAGCCAGAGCCCGGCCTTCCCAGCGAGTAAATGAGAAACACGCGCTGGACAACAAGGCTGTTTTCACGGTCGGAGGAGTGCTCTCTGGAGGCCCCCCCGCTGCGGCTGTGCCGACCCACTGGTAGTAAACGGTGAGCAGATCTGTGCGCCCGCTCATCTGGCGAGCATCTGGACGCTAGCTCATAGACAGAGCGCTATCTGGACGCTAGCTCATAGACAGAGTGCTTGTGCTCGGGGTCAATTATCATCGCTGAGGTGCTGTCACCAGTTCTTTTTTCATGTGTGTTTTGAGGAAGGAAGAAGTCAATTACAGGTCAACCCAATTCCTTGTCAAACAGTATGCATATAGCACTTCTCGAAACAGTAACAGACACTAACACATAGAATGAGGTAACCCTGGAGAGTGAACTGTAGTGGATTTTGTATTAATTGTGTCATTTATTGTAAAGACAGTTAGAGTATGTGTTTATAGTGTGGTATAATGAAGCATGTGAAATAAATGACTACCACAGGCCTGACTTTGTGAACATCTCTAAGTGACCAACAGCTGGACAGTGTATACACTGGGGACCCTCGGAGCATGGAATCGTGGGAAGCTGGAGCAGATGTTTCAGCTGAGTGATTACTACATGTAAACGTCAGCGTGGAAATCTGTAAAATACTTAGAGTCCAGAACTCCCTCTAAGCGCAAGAGTTATTGCTGTCTGATTAGGTGTATGTGAAAACACATCCAGTGTTCACTTCTCTGATTCTGAAACCAGATGATACTAAACATTTTTTTTTTTTTCACCATCCCAGCTGCCTAACTGCAGCCTAATGTTCACTTCACAGACAACGAGCACAAAGTTCAGCGAGACCGATGCACGGGACTCGAGGCAGTCAGTCAGTTATTTCTGACCAGTTCAAAGTGTTCCCGTTACTGTAGAGAACAAAGCGCACATTCAGGGCCCTGGACAGGGCAGCTCTCTGTCCGACATGCTGCATTTCCTAAAGACGATGTCATCGTGTTCCACTCCGACATTGAGCCGCACAGAATAGCCCTTGTTGATCTGGGGCCGATGGTGTTGGAGGTGAAATGTTTTAAAGCAGAGCCCCATTCATCTAGTCTCTGGAGATAAGGGCTGAAGTCGTGCAGTGGGAGCGGGCCGCAGGAAGCTCAGAGAGCCGTCTCTGGACCGCCAAACTGACCAAAGTCAACACGAACCAGACACAAACCAGAGCTGTGAGTACTGTACATGACTTTCACTCAGCTTTGGGAGAGAGAGGGAGAGAGAGAGAGAGAGAGAGAGAGAGAGAGAGAGAGAGAGAGAGAGAGAGAGAGAGAGAGAGACAGAGAGAGACAGAGAGAGAGAGAGGCACTGCTGTCTGCCTCCCGAACACCCCCCATAACCCCCCCTCCTGCACCCCATCTCTCACAATGAGTGCTGGACATCTTGTTTACATTGGCCGTGGTGCAGAGGGGTTCAGACACGGGTTTACTGCCACCATTTCAGCACTCCAGCGGAGAGGCCGGCCGGGGTGGACGGAGAGGAGAGGAGAGGAGAGGAGAGGAAGCCCTCCTGTTTGTTTCTCCATTCCACAGCCTGGCCCAGCACACTATCACAGGTCATGAGAATCCGCCTCTTATCCACTCACAAACACACACACTCTCTCTGCATGTCCGCTTGTGCGTGGGAGCTCTGTGTCATAACACACTGAAAAGAGCTGAACACATGAAGCAACAACTGGGAAGCGCACAACAACTAAACCAAATCTGGTCCATAAACAAAGCTGAGTCTCAGATCAAGGCTAGTGTGCTGCAACTATGTTATAGCTTTTGAAACTTCACTTTCTTCTTAAGGGTGTCCATGACAACGCTCTTCAATCACACCCTCTTAGAGAGCCATTAGCAGCGCTTATCAGCAAGTCCTCCATGAACTTCCCAGCACACACACACACACACACACACACACACACACATACACAAACCCACACAAACACATACACACACACCCCTCTGTTTCTCATGATCTCTGTAACCACCGCCATGCCCTACCAGCGCCGCTCAACACCAAGCAGCTGGTGTGTGTTTGGGCGTTGGCGCAGCCTAAGAGCTCGGCCTCAGCAACAGGACGAGCCTCATCTGGGGCTCAGGGCAGAGACTCAGCCAACACTGACCCAGCACAGCACAGGGTGCACTGCAGCTAGAGAGAGCAGCTACAACAGGGAGCTCCATGGAGGGAGGGAGAGAGAGAGAGAGAGAAAGAGAGAAGGAGAGAGGGACAGGCAAAGAAGAGTCTGTTGCTTTCCGAAATTGCAGTGAGGTACCAGATCACATCCAGTAAACAGCTTATGGTCTTATGGTCTTCCTCTTGCTCAGACTAATAGCACGGTATACAGGAAGCACATCGGAATGTCAAAATCTTCAGCCCTAGTTAGTGTCTAAATCAGAAATAATGGGATACGTGTCCTACGTGCTGACAGTTCACAGAGCTCTTTCCCATGCAGAGCTAAGGCACAATGAGGAGCTACAGTCCTCCTCAGCCGTGCTCAGAACTTCAGCCATGCAAAGATACGAGGAGAGCTATAAGCAGACTTACTTTGAGCACTGTGTTCCGTTGGTCCCAGACAGCACACCGGACACTTCCTGAGAGGATGGAGAGGAGGCACAGGACGGCCAGTATTCTTCTAGCAGCCATTTCCTCTCTGTGTGTGTGTTTTTGCAGCAGGCTGCTGCTGCTCTCTCTCTCTTTCTCTCTCTCTCTCTCTCTCTCTCCCTGCCCTGGCTAGTCTCGTGGGCTGCTCTCTCTAGGACGCCGAGAGCTTGCTGTGCTGCGCTGGTTCTGTTGCATTAGTGTTCCCTCTGACTTCCAGATGCGGCGCCGGACTCGCACTTGCCCAGCCCAGCCCAGCCCAGCCCAGCCCAGAGTTCCCTCACACACACACACACACACACACACACACTGTATGGACTTCCTTCTGCTGGCCCTCCCCCCTTCCCGCTGCCGTCCACCCCAGCGCCCCCCCCCCCCCCCCCCCAGCGTAGCGAACCCTGCCCCTTCCCAGAGCCCGAGCTCTAAATCGCATGCAGCTGGAGGGAGCCGAGCCCAGAGAGGACGCAGAGGCTGGAGAAAGTCAAACAGAAAGAGAAACAAGGCAAAGCAGAAATGATTCAAAAGTCCTCTGAGAGAGCGCTCCCCTTGGGTTTGCAGTCCGCGCTCTGGTTGTGTTCGTGTGTAGGATGTGTAAAAGTGTGATCCTCTCCCTTTCTCTCTCGTGGCACCCTTTCACCTTACCCAGCGGACATCCCTGCCCCCCCCACACACACACCGACCCCCTCCACTGTGCAAAGCTTAGTCTGCGCCGGGGCAAAAAAAAGAAACAAATTCTCAGCTGCCCACCACCCCAGCCCTACCCTCCACCCTCCACCTCCACCCCCAGCCAGCCGTGGAACTCTCCAGCTCCACCATTCACCACTAGCCTGGTTTGTTTTCTTAGGTCATGCTCTCAAAGAAGGTGCTACATTTATGAATACCCTGTTAGGTACTAGATCCTTAAGTACAAGACCCTCATTCAGCACTGAGAGACAACTATCATTTAAGTTAATAAAAAAGTTTGTGTGTGTGTGTGTGTGCGCGCACACGTGACAATGCTCATGCATAAACACATGACTAAAAGGGCTGCCTCTGAGGTCTGCCATTAGATTATACATGGAGCTTCTTTACTGCGGCCTACAAAGGACATGTTGTTAGCAGTTCCAAATGCGTCCGAGTTATGCACCTCTCGTCCCTGAGACCATGTGGAAGTTATATGTCTCAGATGACCAATAAACAAGTCGTCACATTCCTTTGATGTATGTTACGATGTCATGTGAAGGCTGGAGAGGAACCGGATTTAAAAACCTACAAACCCAGAAATGTTTACCTCACAATGTTTATTTCTCAAAAGCTGGTGACCATGTGAATCCTGCCCTATTCTATTCCCCCGCCCTCCACACCTCCAGAGCGGCTGAGACAAAGTTGTGTGCTTTACAGTTTTGTCATGAGCAGGCAGTAACTTACATCAGACACGCAGACAGAGAGGGCTGTTCTGCTTGGGCGAGCAGTATGCAAACACAGTCGGCTGAGTGGGGAGCGGAGCTGGGCTCCTCTGTCAGCAGCCGTCCACTTTAAAGCCCTTCATTTGCATCAGGGCACATCAACACTCCGCGCAGCCCTGTTCAAATCAGCGCAAGACTGAGTGATAGCCACACACACATGCACTCGCTTACACTCTTTGTCTCTTTTTACTCACACACGTCATGCATGTGAACGCAAGCACGCACGCACGCACACATGCATGCACGCACTCACACACACACACACACACACACAGACACGCATGGACGCACACACACACACACACACACACACACACACACACACATTGTAAACCTGACCAACATTTTAAAGTCACTCACTGTCAGAAAGTGTATTTCATTCTTTGTCTTTCAAGTTGAGACTGAAGCAGATTTACTGTTCCTTGGGTCCCTTTCAAAGTGTGGGAGGAACAGCCACAGTGAAGGCATTCATCTGACCAAAGACTTTTACCCCCACTCTTACCCTCCTCCAGCCCCCCACCTTGCCTGTGGCCTTGGCAGAGAACAATGCTGTGCCCCGGTGAAAGCCATGGCACTGCCGTCACAATGGTGCGAGGGAGGGGAGGCTAAAGCACAGTTCTGTCCCACACTCCCTCAAGACCCGCCGCTCACATAATGTCCAATATGACCTCCTGAGGGGCAGGTTGGAATTCTCACACTCCCTGATTAATGGTTGAGTGCTTATTAAGTTTCACTTAAAATGTTCAAAACACATAAGATACATGAGGAAATGCAGGCCTACAGTATAGTAAAAAAATGCATATACTGTAGCATACATCACAATGCCAGTTAGCATGGGATGTATTTACATGTATTATGTACAAATTGCAGCTAGCTCAAGGCTACAGTAATAATCTCCTCACTCATATTGCTTAGATGAAGGACTTAAGGCAGTCAGCAATCAGAAACATTTGGTACACTATTCTGGTAAATTCCCTGAGTGCATTTCAACCACTAATTTCTGAAGCACTGAAACATCCTCTAATATCCTGTTAGCAGGTTACCTGTTTTTATGAGTGTTGTTAACCTGTCAGTTCATATATGTTTTTATGCATGTTTTCACTCTGAAGAAAGCAGTCTGTGGCCGTATTTTAACGTGTTTTCACATGTTTAATTGTAAAAAGGAATGTAACTATTGGTATAAATTTGAATATCTCTTTGTAGTTTGTTGTTCCTTGTAGATTTCAGTGGTGTAGATGATTAGAAGCTGATTGAAAGTGTTTCTTCCATAACCGTCTTAACAAAAATAGAAGAGGATTTATGGAGTATTTGAATCCATATACGTAGAGTTATAGTTATGGAACTCAAAGGACTAAATTATATTCAACTCTTAAGAACTTCTGAATCACCTCTGATGTATGAGGTCCAGTGGTCATACTGGTAGTTTGCTCACAGCTTTAACAACCAGTTAAACATTTGACATCTTGATTCATTTAGACATTGTGATTCATCCACATTTCGCTTTTGCCCTCACATGAACCTCTCGGGTGAGTTTATATTTAATCTTTGACTCACCATGCTAGCTAAACTTGTTCTGCTTCATGTGTAGTAGTTCCCATGGATTATTATTTTTTCTATCCATGGAATCTGAAGTAATGGTGCCTATGAAAGTGGACTTGAGAGTGTGCTAATTTCACATTTGCTTAACCTCTGGAAAAGGCTATGCACACCACCCAGAGCAGCAGAGGACCAAGGACAGGCTGTGAGCTGCTGCTGTAATTAAAATGGAGGTCGGTTTGTTATGATTGCGGTCGTATTGCTCCTCGCCAGAGCGCTCGGTCACTCAGGGAGGGTAAAAGGGGCAGTGCTCTGTCTCACTGTGGGGGTGTATGAGTGCTGACCTCCCCGCCCTTCTGATTCACTCTTCACATCAAGGACAGACAGCCCACCCCAGGGCTCTGGGTCCGTCTAACATGGCCTTCTTGGGTCAGTGGAGTGAGGTGTCCATTTCAGTGAGTTGAACCCCACAGGTCATACATCATATAACACTCTTTTCCCAAAGAAAGAAAAAACAAATAGGGACAATACCAAGACAAGATTTTTTCAGCGAGGGTATCAACAGCAATAGCATGTTTTGATTTAAATTGCCCATGTTTGTGGTTTAAATCAATTCAGCCATTTTGACATGTGTTACATGATATCACTGGTGGTTTTAGTGGCTATGTCTGTGTTGCCTGTAACTGTCCCAGCCATTTCCGGGGGATCATGCCCTATGGTATCTGACACCATGGGGTTTTGTGTCGTGTGTACTCTATGTTTGAATCCTCTTTCTCAACCACACATTCCTCGCGCCAGCACTGTTGATGTTGTGGGTTTGTGCGTGTAACCGATGGTTGGAGGTTGCACAAGAGTTAACTGGACAAGGGTAAGATGCTCTGGAACAAATTCATCTTGGTATAACCCAGAGCCGTGTCATGGAAAAGCTTTAAAGAATCACATTGACTGAATATGGTTTGAAAGAATAGTCTTTAGTTTTGTGAATTATAAAAACTAAACAGTTATGTCTATCAGTAAACAGGAGCTGGACATGGAAAACTTGTCTAATAGAGGTTTTGGAACTCACTGCTGCAGTGTCTAAGTCCCAGATGGTGCAGTAGCACTTCAACAGCCAATTGACTTATTTACACGATAGGAATGTTTACTTCATTGGGTCCAAAGGCGCAGATGCAGTCCCACCCAGCCTGTGCACAGACCCAACTGTGAGGCGAATATTTCTCTCTTACATTGCAGTGCTCAGCAGGAACTTTGTTTGGAGCCACACATAAACATTCAGGGTGGTGTTGCTCCTTTTCACATGATGGCTGTGGGTGTAGTTGAAGAATGACGCCTATAAAGTCGTGCCTTAATTTATATAGGAGCAGGACGACATGCTGGCTCATAAAACAGGATCCTTTAGCAGAGCTGAGACACAGGAGAATTTGATCTGCTCAGTTGAGATACGACTTCCCCCCGGGGCATACAGCCTGCTCCACTACTATAGAGGGGAAAGAATGCTATTTATTGTGCATTTTATAGTTTGTTATGCTCATACTCTGTTTGTGCATTGCGGTCTCTACAGGGAATCAGGACTTGGGGAGAAGAGAGGGAGTGGGACTGAGAGAGAGAGAGAGATAGAGAGAGAGAAAGAGAGAGAGAGAGAACGCTGATGTGAACCAGATGTGGAGAGAGTTTCACATAAGAGAGAGAGACTTTAACAGAAGGGAGGGAGTGCTCAGCAGAAAAATGAATGTTGATATCTACCGAAAAACCACCCACACAAAATACTTTGAGATGTAGTCAAGGCATGACTTCAGCAAACTGACACAAACTCTGTGCATTCAGAATTCAGAACACTGTGAAGTGTGTTCTGAATGCAGGTCCTTAGTAAGTTGTAGTTTTCTGAGAAGAGATGTTTCCACCCTCTGATAAACATCTGGCGAGTATGCTTTATTTAGCCTGGTACTGTAGCCTGGCTTTCTCCAGACTGCTGATAGTCCACATGAAGGGTGCCATACCAAGGCCATACCAAGGTCCGTACAAGTGCCCAGGGGCAAACAGCAGCATCTCGTCCATCATCAGCTGAGTGCCCAGAGCTATAGGGTCTGTGTGATTCTACAGAAGGTCTCGGAGGCTAAATGAGAAGAGCAGCAGTAGTCGCTTAGACAGCTGGGGAATGTTCCTCTCCATCCGGCGGTTCCGGAGTCGGGCCCGATGCAGCCTCTGTTGTACGCAGCTGCTGTGGCTGAGCCTCCTAATCACAGGAGTCACTGAGGCCCTGAAAGATGATCTCTCCCCCTGTGTGTGTGTGTGTGTACATGAAGGAGCTGCTCTCCTTACTCTGCCTGTGTTATGGCAAACTTCCCTATTAGCTCACATGTATAGCCTGGCAAGGCCAGGCCAATAATTAGCCTAATGTTGTTGCATCAGCGCATGTGAATGTGTGATGATGACACAACCGTGCACTGTGGTAGCTGCAGCAAGGAGGACACCTTGTGGCTGGGACCATGCAGCCGCCATTGGAAAGGGGACAATTCTACATTACAAGATCATGTAACAGCTCCGAGCTATAAAGGCTATATCATACCTCATTTATACCACAACTGTACTATCAGTAGGATTGTCAAGGCACAGATGGTGTTCACCCTGAACACCCTCGACACAGGACATGGAGGGTAATAGGTGGTGGGAGGGAGACCACCAGCACGTGAACACCAGCGCTATCTCATCTGTGGTAGTCTGGAGACAAGCACAAACATACAGAGCACTGACTCCCATCATGGGAACCACACAAGCTGGTCCTGTTATCAGTGGCTCAGGCTGAACATGACAAGTTTAATATGTCCTCCATGACCCCTGCGCCCGCTAAAGCCTGGGTATGGGGGTTAAAGACACCAGGGAAAACAAAACAGACAGAGAGAGAGAGAGAGAGAGAGAGAGAGAGAGAGAGAGAGAGAGAGAGAGAGAGAGAGAGAGAGAGAGAGAGAGAGATACAGAGAAAGAGAGAGACAGAGAGAGATATACAGGGAGCACATGAGGGTAGGTCTCTGGGAATTACCCAACATACGGCATGTGAGCTGTGGACCACAGGAGTGTATGAAGTACGGCCATGTTTTTAGTTTCCTTTGTCCTTTTGATATCACAGCCAAGCTAGCGAACGACTGTCTGCAGTCAAGTGCACGTGAAGTCTCATCCAGCCAATCACAGTTGTGGATCTCTGGCTTTTGAAGTCTCATCACTCCACACCAAAACCCAAATGTCTCCTGTCTCACGCACTAGTAGCAGCACACTGGGGCATTGCATGGCGCTAGTTACTACCCTGCTGGGTAAAAATGATGTAATGGAATGCAACACAGAGGTTTAAGGGAATTCATATAGGAATGCAAGCTAACTAGGTCACACCCAGAGCTTGTATTAGTCACACGTGTGGATAAAGTGGGAGATGCGGGTTTGTTATTATGGTAAAGTGAGCTGAACATAGCTCAGAGAGTGCCCCCTAGTGTCGGGATATTACAATGACGTGATAGCACTGATAAATATTTGAAAGTATGAGGGATACTCAATTTGCATATTGTAGTGAAAAAGAGTATCTAATAGAAGAACTTGGGAAATATGTTTGAATTTAATTTTTTCATTTTGATTAGCAGTTATGAAAATAGTGAGGTGGCACAGGGTCTGGAATTATTCTAAATGAGAAGTAAAAGAATAAATCATGAAGTTGTAAGATGGTATCTTCCTCTGAGATGTGTTCAATCCTTTATACCAGATATGATATTCACAAAAAGCACTGTGGATTGCAATGCATGCCAAGATGAACACAGTCATTCTCTTTTAAAGACCCAAGAGAGGACTTCCTATCTTTTCCCCAACCTATAAGAACATGGAACATGTCTGCTTGTCATTCAGACCTTCATAACCTCAGCTCCATGAGGACATAAAGTATACGTACATATACTTTCTTTAGGGACCATCTCAAAACAGGTGACTAAGCATCGACAAAGATATAGTAGAGTAAGCTATGCTGTGTGCTAGAGGGAGGGAGCTTTGAGGCTATATGGCTAGCACATACACCAGGGAAATGCCACATCATGGCTTATATCAAAAGGCATTTCATACAAAGTCCAAACACTGGATGAATAAAATATTTTATAAAACACTTGGAAGCAGGAGGAAGTGGGAGATTCGAAAACAAGCCAGGAGCGGCTCGCTCTCACACAAATACACTGTTCTACTGGACATAATATGAACTTGCCACCTACACACATCTGAGGCATCTTGATTAGATTTAGTCAAAATTAGACAGGGATCCCTTCAAAGAGAACCAGATGTCAAATTATATTAACTTGCATCATGAGCCTGAAGCAACAGGAATCATCCCTCAGCCCTTGAGATGATCAAACTGTCTGAGCCCAGCAGTGGGATGTGAGGTGACTGATCATGCCCCATATCTGTTCAGAGGGATGTGAGGTGATCATGCCCCATATCTGATCAGTGGGATGTGAGGTGACTGATCATGCCCCATATCTGATCAGTGGGATGTGAGGTAACTGATCATGCCCCATATCTGATCAGTGGGATGTGAGGTGACTGATCATGCCCCATATCTGATCAGTGGGATGTGAGGTGACTGATCATGCCCCATATCTGATCAGTGGGATGTGAGGTGATCATGCCCCATATCTGATCAGTGGGATGTGAGGTGATCATGCCCCATATCTGATCAGTGGGATGTGAGGTGACTGATCATGCCCCATATCTGATCAGTGGGATGTGAGGTGATCATGCCCCATATCTGATCAGTGGGATGTGAGGTGATCATGCCCCATATCTGATCAGTGGGATGTGAGGTGATCATGCCCCATATCTGATCAGTGGGATGTGAGGTGACTGATCATGCCCCATATCTGATCAGTGGGATGTGAGGTGATCATGCCCCATATCTGATCAGTGGGATGTGAGGTGATCATGCCCCATATCTGATTAGTGGGATGTGAGGTGGCTGATCATGCCCCATATCTGATCAGTGGGATGTGAGGTGATCATGCCCCATATCTGATCAGTGGGATGTGAGGTGATCATGCCCCATATCTGATCAGTGGGATGTGAGGTGGCTGATCATGCCCCATATCTGATCAGTGGGATGTGAGGTGATCATGCCCCATATCTGATCAGTGGGATGTGAGGTAACTGATCATGCCCCATATCTGATCAGTGGGATGTGAGGTGATCATGCCCCATATCTGATCAGTGGGATGTGAGGTGATCATGCCCCATATCTGTTCAGCGGGATGTGAGGTGATCATGCCCCATATCTGATCAGCGGGATGTGAGGTGATCATATCTGATCAGCGGGATAAGAGCTGCCACTGCACCCTGGACCTGTTCCTGGCCCCCCATACACAGAGGTGTCTGATGGAGTGAAAATGGTTCCTCCGTTTTTCTCATTCTTTGAGGAAGGTCAGCCAGAGAGTATTGCAGTTCAGGCCCCTCTTGTCAAACTAATGAAGGCACTGCTGGGAGATCAGTGGAACTTTCCTGAACTTTTTACCCACATCACCATTAGTCATTCCAGCACTTGCTGTGAGATATTATTGCATAGTGCCTGATAGTATCATAGCTATTTATATATCAGGCTATCTGAATGTTGTGTGGTTATGTATGAAAACTATACTGTGATATGGCATGTTCATTTATTTGTAATATAATATATAATGCAATATAGTGTAATGTCTTTTCCATGCAAGCTAACAGATATGAAAGGAAAAGATTTCTGAAATTGCTGAGCGATTATTGGCAAAAGTGAGTTCTATTTTCCATCATGTCTGAGGTGGTTTTTCCACCCCAGTAATCATCTTGCCCTGTGCAGCACGGCCACATTACACAGAGCTCTCTGGCTGGACTGCCATGTCCCATAGCATACATTATAAACTAAATGTTCTCATTAGGGGGACCTATGCACACAGAGCAGCATGCAAGCTACTCCACTCACGCATTATCACATCAAATATTAATGAATAGCAGCGCTGACTGCCGTGTTTAAAAATAAATCATGGCCTGGTATATTCTCTCTTTCTCTCTCTCTCTCTCTCTCTCTCTCTCTCTCAGTCTCATCAATTTTTATTATTGTATTGCTGAACAGTATGTTTTGGTTGTTTTAAATAATGTGTATGTTTATAGAGTAATAAAATGGCTTGGCTGAATACACAGATTACACACATAATAGTCTATCTATACATACACAGTTTATCTGCAGAAATATTGTATTCAAGTTGAGTTGAAGTTGAGTTGTTTGATTCCTTAAAAGCTAGGTTGGCCTGTGGATTACACTTCTCTAGTTTAGTATTCCATTTGTCTGCACATTAATTCTGAGTTGACGAGTTAACCACCACACGGGCATATTACTCATTAAAGATTTAATCAACAAGCTCATTAAATCCCTGTCATTTGTAGTCTCACAGTTCAAATCAACACGGCAATCTATTACTTCCAATTTAGTGCTGATCCACACGGCGGGCATCTCATCTGGTCTCATCTGCGCGTGCCTCCCTTGGTGCCTCTTCATCAGCCCAATAGCCGGCCCTGGACTCATCAGCCTGAGCGCACCCTGCAGCGCTGTGCATCTCTCCGGCCGCAGCAGACAGCGCTGTGTCTGGCCCACATATTCCCCCCAGCCTGCAGTGGCCGCTCAGACACTCTAGGTGGCAGCGCTGCTCTCGCTTTGGCCTGCTGCTCGGCCCCGTGGCGCCGTGCGTCCAGAGTGCAGGGCTTTCTGCCGGAGGAAGAAGGAGCCGTTCTCCATCTATTGTTTCCCAGTTGCTGCAGGATGGGAGCCCTGCCAGCCGCCCACCCCCACAAAAGAGCTAACATATTCTGAATGGCGAAGAATCCCATTTTTCCAACATTACTCACAGTGCAAATCTGGGCAGCGGCACTGCTGGATCAGCAAAGAGCAGCACATGATGTCTGGTAATATAGGCACATTCTATTGCCATTATACTGGAGCATTAATAAACTCAGGCCTCATGAATGGAGTGGGGAATTGCTTGGCAGACACCACTGCCTTGCCGTGGACGGAGCAAATTCATCTGTGCGCCTGGCACAAACGGCTAGTTAGAAACGTGCTCCTGCGTGTCACAAGTGAAGGATTTAACCGAACAGATGCACTACAGTTTACGCCGCTCTGTGGAAACTGCCATCAAAGGGCCATTAGGAACCTCAGGAGTCTTAAGCAACCGTGACCAATTTGCGGAAATATTTCACACACAACCCAGTTGTGTGAGGGCTTGTGAGGGTGATGTTTCATCTGCTGCGTGTCACGCATGTTCCTCCTCCGCTATCCCACAACCCCCCACCACTGTCAGGAAGTGACATCAGTGACGGAGAGGGCCCCTGAGAGCGCCCGGTGCTGCCACAGCGCAGGCGGCCGGCACGCGATCTGCACTTTGATCACGCCGGTGCGCCGCGGCCTCCTCCGAGCTGTCACTCCGGCCCGGCGTCCTTTGCGCTAAATCAGCGCGCGGGGGGAACCGTCTGGAGATTTGCTCCGGCTGTCTCCGCGCGTGACACGTAATGACAAATACATATTTTACCGTCCACTCCCGTCCAATTCCAGCCTCGCCCGCCGCAGAGGGCCAGCAGAGGGAAGGTCAGGGATGGGGGCCGAGGAGAGGAGAGGAGAGGAGAGGAGAGGAGAGGAGAGGAGAGGAGAGGAGAGGCGAGGAGAGGAGAGGAGAGGAGAGGAGAGGAGAGGAGAGGAGAGGAGAGGCGAGGAGAGGAGAGGAGAGGAGAGGAGAGGAGAGGCGAGGAGAGGAGAGGAGAGGAGAGGAGAGGAGAGGAGAGGCGAGGCGGCCATGACGAATGGCGGAGCATATCATATGAATTGCTGATGCGTTTCATCAATCATGTTTGCACAGATATGTCCTGTTTGGAGATTCGTTAGAGGGGGAGGATGAGGAGGATGAGGAGGAAGAGGGGAGAGAAACAACAAACATCAGCAAGAAAGAGGGAAAAAAAGTCAATATGAGATGCAACGAGGCGCACCCACCCAAAACAAACCCGGGCTTGTGTACGTGTTCATTTCCTGCGTCCAACATGCACGCACAGATCATATCTCCCCCTGTGTGTCCTCTCCTCACTCACTGGCACAGAGGGGGAATACTGAGCAGGGCGGAGAAACCCTGGCCTGTCACAACACACACACACACACACACACACACACACACACACACACACACACATTCTTTCAGTCTTTTTCTCCGTCTCTATATCTTTGTCTCTTTTTAAAACTCTCCCTTTCTCTCTCTTTCTGACACACACACACACACACTCACACACACACGCACACACGCACACACACACACACACACACACACACACACACGCACGCACACACACACACACACACCAACAACACATAAACACAACACCACACAACATGACAATACAGTGCCTACTGTATGTGTAAGACGTACTGTATATGTATGTGCTCATGTCCCTATGCCTGATGAGTTCCTATATGGCCCTGATGCAGGTGAGAGCTGCCGTATGTATGTGTGACAGCAGGGCACCCACGCCAGGGCACCAACGCCAGGGCACCCATGCCAGGGCACCCACGCCAGGGCACCCACACCAGGGCACCCACACCAGGGCACCCACACCAGCCCCACCAGGCTCCTCATTACAGCCCAGATCAGCACAGCACAGCAGAGCAGAGAGCTCCTGAGACAGAGGAGGGCACAGCCTCGCATCGCATCAACCACTTTGTCTGCTGCTTGAAATACTGTTTGTTGTGATGTGTCTGTGCAGCGTAGCAAAGAGACATCAACGTTTTTCCCATTCAATTAAGCAGACCTGGTTCACAAAGCGCCGGGCCCTGTTTTTGAATAGCCACCACCGCAGCGCCGTGGCCGGCCGGTCCGCTCGGCTCATTGTTGAAGCCAGAGGTAAGTATCCCTTTCACACAGGACAAAGTCGGGAGTCTGCCGAGACTTCCAGAGGGAGCGCTTACAGTAGGTCACCACCGCTGAGCTCCCAGCAGGCTCTCGCCCACAACAACAGCCCAGACCGGAGCGCGCCAGCGCCAGCGGGAGCGACCGCGGACCGAGCGGCCGCGCTACTGACCGAAGACGGGGCTGCAGAAACTCGGGAGCGATGATGATAGCTCTCTTTGTCTCGGCGCACGCTCTTGCGCGAGAGCGACGGCAGCGAGTGCTGGTTGATCTGATGATTTAGAGATTCCCCCTCCCCTCTAGATGAGCCCCCCCTCCCCTCCCCTTCTTCTCCTTTCCCCTGCTATGTGCCAGTCCCGTCCACCATCTTGTTTTTCGCCCTGGAGTGCTGGTCGTGTAACGAGACACTCTGTGAAAATACATAGCAGGCGTTTATTCATGCAGTGTTGACATTATTAAGAAACATCAACAAAATATGCAGCTTAGCGATTTATGAAACCATTATTCAATTAAATCTGTTTTGAAAGGAGGCCAGATGCACTAAAACCCTGCTGCTTTTGGTTTGGCAAGCTTTTTCACTGCTTGTTAATGACTGGGAGTGTGTGTATGTGCATGTGTGTTGATGTGTATGTGTAGAGAGGCAGAGAGCTGCCCTGTGCTGACTGCAGTATACCTCTGTGTTTCCCCTTGGTCCACATTCCCCTACTAATCAAGGCCACTAAACTGTCAGACTGAATAGGAATGTGCTGTATACCATGAGTACCATAGAGGCCATACCATGAGAATGATATACTAAGACTATGATGTACAGTTCTAGCAGTCAAAAGGACATGCACTTTGTCAAGTACTGTATATTTCTCTTTCTCTTGGTCTTCCACTCCCTCTCTCTCACACACACGCACAGATACACGCACCACACACACAAATGTACATTTAAAAAAAAAATCTGAATCCATTGGGTGTCACAGGCCTCGACGTGTTGTCTTGAGTTGTGCTCCCCAGTGTGGTGATGTCTACAGTATGTTGGTACAGGCTTCTGTGTGTGTGTGTGTGCGTGCCTGCGTGTCTGCGTGTGTGTGTGTGTGCGTTCCGTGTGACATTGTGCAGCAGCTGGATGCGAGGCCTGGAGCCGTGCTCCATGGGCCGCCCTCCTACGTACGAGCGAGATTAAGACGGCCACAGCTGTTGCCTATTACCACACTTGAGCTTTGAGATGTTCAACTGCCGCTTTGCTAGAAAGCTTTTAATTAAGCAAAAAAAAAAAAAAAAAACGCCAAATGGCCTTTTC